>NC_069500.1:1398193083-1398298083 GCF_027579735.1 Bombina bombina
AATAAACCCTAAGCTAGCTACAATGCATACGCTGTCAGCATTTATCATTGCACAAGCATTTATAGTGAAATGCTTGTGCAATGCTGCCCCCTGTACATTCACGGCCAATCGGCCACTAGCAGGGGGGTCAATCATCCTGATCATATCCGATCAAGATGATTGCTGTCTGCCGCCTCAGCGGTGGCGGACGAGTTATAATGCTCAAATACCAGAGTATTGCAGTATGCAGTGATACCTTTTTTATTGGACTAACATAATATTTCAAAGACAAGCTTTCGAAAGTTTTCCTCCCTTCCTCAGGTCTGGAAAAAAACGCAGAGCATGGCATGCACGAATATAGCTACAATTATGAATGAAAACAAATGGATATAATAAAGGTGAAACGAGAATGTAGAGAAAAAGAAACCAATATAAGACAATAAGATGAGAGATAATAAAAAGGTAGAGTGTGAGAAAACCAGAGTCTGCATTAAGTCCTTCATTTCTGAATGAACGTCTTTCATTCATGAGAGTCTTTGAAATTCCCTTTAAGAACTTTAATCTTTAATCCTGAGGTTTAGGATGGAGTTAGCAGTTTGAGTGAAGTAATGACCAAAAGGGGTACAATATGTCTGAGTGTCTGTGTAGATTCATTATGAGATGCAGTCTTAGGCCAGTTTCTCCAATGTAGCAACCTCTGTCACATGCTGTACACTGTATCATGTACACCACATTAGAAGATGGGCACGAATAAGGTCCTTTAATATTGTATGATGTGTTATTGTGTCTGGCTGTGTTATTGTCACATAGATGTTGACACAGTTTGCAGAGTGATTTGTTGCATTGTGCAGTGCCATTCTGTGTCCGCTTCTGTTCTGTGGTTAATTTGCTGCGGACCAATCTCTGTCTCAGGTTAGGTGGTTGTTTGAATGCTAGAATATATACATTATTGTCAGGGTACAGGTCAATGACATATATGTATATATACTAATATATATATATATATATATGTAAATAATATAAAAAGGATGTGTGTATATATGAGGCCGTATATTTTATCAGATGTGCTGTAGAATCGCAATTCTGATGTAAAGGATTGATTTAAAACCCATAGTCAGTCCTCCCCCACATTTTTTTTTTCAATTACACAGGACACTCATAGAAATCATTTCAAAAGAGACATTTCTAGCTAGGGTGTGAAAATGAAGTCCATATCAGATTGTAACTGAAATTTTCTTCTGACACTAAGACATTTGGACATCAACCCCTTTAAAAATTCAAAAGACAACATTTGCTCCTTAATTGGAAGTGCAAGCTTCAGAGCATCCCTTACCCCCATGCAGTGAATAAAGACATAAATTAAATGTCTAAAACTGTTTTTTTTAAGGCCTAATGAGATGTTTACAATTTCAAAGAAGTGGAAATTAGCATGCTGGAAGTCTCAAAAGTACATGCCCATATATGGGTTTCCTGCCAACGGAGGTGCCGATCCGTCTGGGAAGATATTTGAAGATACAGACATTTTCCAAGGGAACTGTGGCTTAGCAGCCATGTGTAAATTGTCCTATGTGGAGTGTTTCCATGTGCATAGAACATACAAATTAGCATTTACAGACTCTGTATGGCATAAATAAAAATAAATACATTTTGAAAAAGGAATGATGCCAGTTTCATGTTTGAAATAATTCAAATAACCCATATATGTAACATATTATATTAAATAAATAATTGCTGTATTGAATATATATATGGGAGATAAATTCAAATCTGTAATAGATTAGATGGCAATTGTGATAATCCCATTTTTTAATGATATATAACATGTTGTTTTCTGTATTCCAGATGGGGCTAGAAGATGTTAAATACAGGATTGCCTGCATGGGATATCATATTATTATGCACTAAATGTTTATGAAATTTTAAATACATCTCTTGAAATATAGTGAGATGGATGTATGGAAGTCATTTTGATGTGATATGACTATACAATATTGATGTTTGATATCAAATTATAAATTTTCTGTTAGGCTAAATGAAATATAAATGCTAACAAGAGAAATTTACTAATGCAATAAATTATAATATGTTTAATATAATTATTATATAGGGAGAATTGAATAAACAGTGTAATTATTTTGATATAATATAATGGTGCTTAGTATTGAAATAATCAGAAAATTCACATGGTGCTATCCTGCCTGGAATTCAGATTGTAAGTAATTAATGCAAGAAATTATGATGATTTTTATATGGGGTCTTTAAAATTTAGCAAACATGAATGTTATAAATGTTTAAATGTATCTGTTTGTTTTGTCCGCTGCCCCGAATGGGACTTAACTGTTAAAAGATGCGTTTCCATAGCGACAATATATACAGAGCCAATAGGGGAGCGTTCCCCAAAGTATCCAATGAGAAGGGAAAAGCACCGTGGGCATGAATGAAAAAGGTCATCAATGATTAGATAAAAGGAATAGTAGATGCAAACAAGGGACAGAGTTGTTTTTGTGACTTGCTGAGACTAGTGATTTGATATCTGGCGGCCATACTTGGGAACACATTTCACTTGAGCAAGAAACTGAAAACTTACCTTGATCTATGCGATAACTTTCCTTCAAATGAGATGATCTAAAGACCCCTATGAATTGGTTCAAATTGGTGAAGTATAATTGTTCTAATTTTTAATATTTGAAACAAAGGTTATTGGTAGAAACATAGTCAATTTATAGTAAAGAGATTTAAAGGAGCACTCAGTATTTTAACTGTGTTCATAGTCCTGTATAAAGTTAAGCTTGTCTCTTGCATGCTAAATAATTCATCTGTGCAAAATATAGAATATATATATATATATATATATATATATATATATATATATATATATATCTTAGAATTGATTTTAATTATAAGTATCTAAGAATTTGTTCCAGTTCAAATAAGTAGACATTTAGAGTAACTGTTTACATTAAGAATATATGTATTTTTAGTATCCTAATTAGAATTGTATTAGAATCAATTGTAGCTAAATAGCTGAGTATATATATATATATATATATATATATATATATATACGTTGATTGGAGTAGCCATGTTAGTCCAGAGATTTAGATATCAAAATAACAAGAGTATTGCATTGAGCAATGATACTTTTTTTATTGGACTAACTATACATTTATAAGATGACAAGCTTTCGGAAGAGTTCCTTCCTTTATCAAGTCTGAAGCAATACTAACCAATTCAATGGAATTTACAGATTGTATCTTAAAACACAGAATAGCTAAGAAGACAGTGCAGGGAGAGGAGGAGGTGTCGTAAAAATCATGAGGGGGGCTTAGGTAACAGGCAGACAGTGTCCAGTGTAGGAGAACAGACAGGGGAAATATATAGCTTTACATAGAGCATATACTGACATAAAGTTATATATCAACATTGAATCAATATCTATAGAGATGTGAAATTGTATATACAGGGGGAATACAAAAGTTAAGAAAAGACAAAAGTGTGGACATAGGCTTACCTGTGTACCTATGTATAAAGAATGTGGAATATACAATGTAATTGACTAAATGAAAGTACATTACAAAAAATTTTGATAATGTGTTAAGAATCCAGAGTCCACATTTAGTCCAGAATTAAACAGGTTGAAGTGCATTATCATTTTCATTTCAAAGGTTTTTCTTTCCATGGTGTTATTGAAGTTGCCTCTGAGAATTTTGATTTTGAGGTTTTGGATGGAGTGGTCAGGTTGGGTGAAATGGTGACCAACAGGGGTGCAGTATTTTGTTTCACAGTGGTTTTTGATTGAGTGTCTGTGTAAGTTCATTCGAAGGTGCAGTTTTTGGCTTGTTTCTCCAATATAGCATCCCATTTCACATGCAGTGCAATGTATCATGTATACCACATTTGCAGATATACATGAATATGCCCCTTTAATGTTGTAAGATTTATTATTGTGATTTGCTGTGCTGCTTTCACAAACGTGTTGACACAGTTTGCAGCGAGCTTTATAGCAGCACTTGGTTCCATTCTGAGTGTTCTTTTTCTCAAGGGGTAGCTTCCTATGTACCAGTTTCTGCTTTAGGTTAGGTGCTTGTCTGTATGCCAGGATTGGGGGTTTTGGAAAGATTTTTTTGAGTGTGGGATCCTCTAAAAGTAGTGGCTGTAAGTCTTTTATGATTTTTCGTATCCCTTCCACAGCAGGGTTGTATTTGACTACTAGTGGTATACGTGATATGTTTTTCTTCTCCCTGTATTGTAGTAAGTGTTCACGTGGGGTATTGAGGGCAGAGTTAATTTTTTTATTTATAATCCTTGTTTTGTAACCTTTTTCTCTGAATGATTGGGACAATGTGATGAGGTGTTTGTCACGGTCCTTGGTATCTGAACAAATTCTGTGGTATCTTGTAGCCTGACTGTAGATTATGGATTTTTTAATGTGATTTGGGTGGGAGCTGGAGCTGTGGAGGTAGCTGCATCTATCTGTTGGTTTCCTGTATACAGATGAGTGCAGTTTGCCATTTGTGATGGATATTGTTGTATCCAGGAAGTTGACACAGTCTCTAGAAAAGTTCATTTTAAGCTTGATTGATGCATGAAATAGATTAAATGATTTATGAAAATGTTCAAGGTTTTTTTCTCCTTCTGTCCATATGATGAAAATATCATCGATGTAGCGAAAGTATTTGAATGGTTTGTGAGGGTGAGTGGCTAGGAATCTCTGTTCTAAGTCAGCCATGAAGAGGTTTGCGTACTGTGGTGCCATTTTGGTGCCCATGGCTGTTCCCATGATTTGTAAGTAGATGGAGTGGTTGAAGATGAAATAATTGTGAGTAAGTATAAATTCTGTAAGTTTACTGACTGTAGAAGCACTATATGTCTGGTTAAGGCTGTTGCAGGAAAGAAAGTTTAAGCAGGCATCAATACCATCTTTATGTGGAATATTGCTGTACAGGGATTCCACATCCATTGTCACAAGTATAGTATCCTCTGGCAATACAACAATATCCATCACAAATGGCAAACTGCACTCATCTGTATACAGGAAACCAACAGATAGATGCAGCTACCTCCACAGCTCCAGCTCCCACCCCAATCACATTAAAAAATCCATAATCTACAGTCAGGCTACAAGATACCACAGAATTTGTTCAGATACCAAGGACCGTGACAAACACCTCATCACATTGTCCCAATCATTCAGAGAAAAAGGTTACAAAACAAGGATTATAAATAAAAAAATTAACTCTGCCCTCAATACCCCACGTGAACACTTACTACAATACAGGGAGAAGAAAAACATATCACGTATACCACTAGTAGTCAAATACAACCCTGCTGTGGAAGGGATACGAAAAATCATAAAAGACTTACAGCCACTACTCTTAGAGGATCCCACACTCAAAAAAATCTTTCCAAAACCCCCAATCCTGGCATACAGACAAGCACCTAACCTAAAGCAGAAACTGGTACATAGGAAGCTACCCCTTGAGAAAAAGAACACTCAGAATTGAACCAAGTGCTGCTATAAAGCTCGCTGCAAACTGTGTCAACACGTTTGTGAAAGCAGCACAGCAAATCACAATAATAAATCTTACAACATTAAAGGGGCATATTCATGTATATCTGCAAATGTGGTATACATGATACATTGCACTGCATGTGAAATGGGATGCTATATTGGAGAAACAAGCCAAAAACTGCACCTTCGAATGAACTTACACAGACACTCAATCAAAAACCACTGTGAAACAAAATACTGCACCCCTGTTGGTCACCATTTCACCCAACCTGACCACTCCATCCAAAATCTCAAAATCAAAATTCTCAGAGGCAACTTCAATAACACCATGGAAAGAAAAACCTTTGAAATGAAAATGATAATGCACTTCAACCTGTTTAATTCTGGACTAAATGTGGACTCTGGATTCTTAACACATTATCAAAATTTTTTGTAATGTACTTTCATTTAGTCAATTACATTGTATATTCCACATTCTTTATACATAGGTACACAGGTAAGCCTATGTCCACACTTTTGTCTTTTCTTAACTTTTGTATTCCCCCTGTATATACAATTTCACATCTCTATAGATATTGATTCAATGTTGATATATAACTTTATGTCAGTATATGCTCTATGTAAAGCTATATATTTCCCCTGTCTGTTCTCCTACACTGGACACTGTCTGCCTGTTACCTAAGCCCCCCTCATGATTTTTACGACACCTCCTCCTCTCCCTGCACTGTCTTCTTAGCTATTCTGTGTTTTAAGATACAATCTGTAAATTCCATTGAATTGGTTAGTATTGCTTCAGACTTGATAAAGGAAGGAACTCTTCCGAAAGCTTGTCATCTTATAAATGTATAGTTAGTCCAATAAAAAAAGTATCATTGCTCAATGCAATACTCTTGTTATTTTGATATCTATATATATATATATATATATATATATATATATATATATATATATATAGATATCAAAATAACAAGAGTATTGCATTGAGCAATGATACTTTTTTTATTGGACTAACTATACATTTATAAGTTGACAAGCTTTCGGAAGAGTTCCTTCCTTTATCAAGTCTGAAGCAATACTGACCAATTCAATGGAATTTACAGATTATATCTTAAAACACAGAATAGCTAAGAAGACAGAAAGTGCAGGGAGAGGAGGAGGTGTCGTAAAAATCATGAGGGGGGCTTAGGTAACAGGCAGACAGTGTCCAGTGTAGGAGAACAGACAGGGGAAATATATAGCTACACATAGAGCATATACTGACATAAAGTTATATATCAACATTGAATCAATATCTATAAAGATGTGAAATTGTATATACAGGGGGAGTACAAAAGTTAAAAAAAAAAAAAAGGACAAAAGTGTGGACATAGGCTTACCTGTGTACCTATGTATAAAGAATGTGGAATATACAATGTAATTGACTAAATGAAAGTATATTACAAAAAATTTTGATAATGTGTTAAGAATCCAGAGTCCACATTTAGTCCAGAATTAAACAGGTTGAAGTGCATTATCATTTTCATTTCAAAGGTTTTTCTTTCCATGGTGTTTTTGAAGTTGCCTCTGAGGATTTTGATTTTGAGGTTTTGGATGGAGTGGTCAGGTTGGGTGAAGTGGTGACCAACAGGGGTGCAGTATTTTGTTTCACAGTGGTTTTTGATTGAGTGTCTGTGTAAGTTCATTCGAAGGTGCAGTTTTTGGCTTGTTTCTCCAATATAGCATCCCATTTCACATGCAGTGCAATGTATCATGTATACCACATTTGCAGATATACATGAATATGCCCCTTTAATGTTGTAAGATTTATTATTGTGATTTGCTGTGCTGCTTTCACAAACGTGTTGACACAGTTTGCAGAGTGCTTTATAGCAGCACTTGGTTCCATTCTGAGTGTTCTTTTTCTCAAGGGGTAGCTTCCTATGTACCAATTTCTGTTTTAGGTTAGGTGGTTGTCTGTATGCCAGGATTGGGGGTTTTGGAAAGATTTTTTTGAGTGTGGGATCCTCTAAGAGTAGTGGCTGTAAGTCTTTTATGATTTTTCGTATCCCTTCCACAGCAGGGTTGTATTTGACTACTAGTGGGATACGTGATATGTTTTTCTTCTCCCTGTATTGTAGTAAGTGTTCACGTGGAGTATTGAGGGCAGAGTTAATTTTTTTATTTATAATCCTTGTTTTGTAACCTTTTTCTCTGAATGATTGGGACAGTGTGATGAGGTGTTTGTCACGGTCCTTGGTATCTGAGCAAATTCTGTGGTATCTTGTAGCCTGACTGTAGATTATGGATTTTTTAATGTGATTGGGGTGGGAGCTGGAGCTGTGGAGGTAGCTGCATCTATCTGTTGGTTTCCTGTATACAGATGAGTGCAGTTTGCCATTTGTGATGGATATTGTTGTATCCAGGAAGCTGACACAGTCTCTAGAAAAGTTCATTTTAAGCTTGATTGATGCATGAAATAGATTAAATGATTTATGAAAATGTTCAAGGTTTTTTTCTCCTTCTGTCCATATGATGAAAATATCATCGATGTAGCGAAAGTATTTGAAGGGTTTGTGAGGGTGAGCGGCTAGGAATCTCTGCTCTAAGTCAGCCATGAAGAGGTTTGCATACTGTGGTGCCATTTTGGTGCCCATGGCTGTTCCCATGGTTTGTAAGTAGATGGAGTGGTTGAAGATGAAATAATTGTGAGTAAGTATAAATTCTGTAAGTTTACTGACTGTAGAAGCACTATATGTCTGGTTAGGGCTGTTGGAGGAAAGAAAGTTTAAGCATGCATCAATACCATCTTTATGTGGAATATTGCTGTACAGGGACTCCACATCCATTGTCACAAGTATAGTATCCTCTGGCAATTCTGTTATCTGGCAGACAATAACAGCACCTCATTTAAAACTCAAACTGTCACCAACCAAGAAAACCACACAGAAAACTCAGGGATTGTGAACCTTTCAAACTACCACCTGTCAGGGCCAGAGATATCAGTACTGTGTAAAGGATTATCATTCTGTCCAAGTACAAATCTAGACAAAATCCAACTGTACTCAGACTTAGAGGAATTCTTCAGGAGATTGCGGCTAAAAGAATTCTTCTATGACAAAGAAAATACCAGCACTAGGGAGGACTACAATGAAAAGAAAAAGAACACAATCTTCACACCTGCAGCAGGACGCAACACAAAATTGGACAGCTATATTGAAAGCTTCCGGTTGAGAACTGCATCTCTGCTCAACACACAGCAGAAAAAAATAATGTATAACCTCTCACACTTAGAAAAAAACGCTATAAAAAACTTAAGAAATAATGAAAATATTACCATTAAGCCTGCGGACAAGGGAGGAGCAGTGGTGATCATGAATACACAGGACTACATCACAGAGGGAAATAGACAATTATCAGATCAAACTTACTACAAAAAACTGGAAAAGGACCCCACCCAGGAATACACTTTGCAACTTCGAAAAATAATTAAAACATTCCCTAAACACACACAACATAAACTGGACAAACTGGTGCCCTCTAACCCTAGCATAGGGACATTCTACATGCTCCCAAAAATCCACAAACCAGGGAACCCAGGAAGACCAATAATAACAGGCATGGACACTCTGACTGAGCAACTATCGGGCCTAGTGGAGAATATTCTTAAGCCATTAGTTATTAACACCACTAGCTTTATAAAAGACACCACTGATTTTCTTAACAAAATCAGCCAGATAACAGAATTGCCAGAGGATACTATACTTGTGACAATGGATGTGGAGTCCCTGTACAGCAATATTCCACATAAAGATGGTATTGATGCATGCTTAAACTTTCTTTCCTCCAACAGCCCTAACCAGACATATAGTGCTTCTACAGTCAGTAAACTTACAGAATTTATACTTACTCACAATTATTTCATCTTCAACCACTCCATCTACTTACAAACCATGGGAACAGCCATGGGCACCAAAATGGCACCACAGTATGCAAACCTCTTCATGGCTGACTTAGAGCAGAGATTCCTAGCCGCTCACCCTCACAAACCCTTCAAATACTTTCGCTACATCGATGATATTTTCATCATATGGACAGAAGGAGAAAAAAAACCTTGAACATTTTCATAAATCATTTAATCTATTTCATGCATCAATCAAGCTTAAAATGAACTTTTCTAGAGACTGTGTCAGCTTCCTAGATACAACAATATCCATCACAAATGGCAAACTGCACTCATCTGTATACAGGAAACCAACAGATAGATGCAGCTACCTCCACAGCTCCAGCTCCCACCCCAATCACATTAAAAAATCCATAATCTACAGTCAGGCTACAAGATACCACAGAATTTGCTCAGATACCAAGGACCGTGACAAACACCTCATCACACTGTCCCAATCATTCAGAGAAAAAGGTTACAAAACAAGGATTATAAATAAAAAAATTAACTCTGCCCTCAATACTCCACGTGAACACTTACTACAATACAGGGAGAAGAAAAACATATCACGTATCCCACTAGTAGTCAAATACAACCCTGCTGTGGAAGGGATACGAAAAATCATAAAAGACTTACAGCCACTACTCTTAGAGGATCCCACACTCAAAAAAATCTTTCCAAAACCCCCAATCCTGGCATACAGACAACCACCTAACCTAAAACAGAAATTGGTACATAGGAAGCTACCCCTTGAGAAAAAGAACACTCAGAATGGAACCAAGTGCTGCTATAAAGCACTCTGCAAACTGTGTCAACACGTTTGTGAAAGCAGCACAGCAAATCACAATAATAAATCTTACAACATTAAAGGGGCATATTCATGTATATCTGCAAATGTGGTATACATGATACATTGCACTGCATGTGAAATGGGATGCTATATTGGAGAAACAAGCCAAAAACTGCACCTTCGAATGAACTTACACAGACACTCAATCAAAAACCACTGTGAAACAAAATACTGCACCCCTGTTGGTCACCACTTCACCCAACCTGACCACTCCATCCAAAACCTCAAAATCAAAATCCTCAGAGGCAACTTCAAAAACACCATGGAAAGAAAAACCTTTGAAATGAAAATGATAATGCACTTCAACCTGTTTAATTCTGGACTAAATGTGGACTCTGGATTCTTAACACATTATCAAAATTTTTTGTAATATACTTTCATTTAGTCAATTACATTGTATATTCCACATTCTTTATACATAGGTACACAGGTAAGCCTATGTCCACACTTTTGTCCTTTTTTTTTTTAACTTTTGTACTCCCCCTGTATATACAATTTCACATCTTTATAGATATTGATTCAATGTTGATATATAACTTTATGTCAGTATATGCTCTATGTGTAGCTATATATTTCCCCTGTCTGTTCTCCTACACTGGACACTGTCTGCCTGTTACCTAAGCCCCCCTCATGATTTTTACGACACCTCCTCCTCTCCCTGCACTTTCTGTCTTCTTAGCTATTCTGTGTTTTAAGATATAATCTGTAAATTCCATTGAATTGGTCAGTATTGCTTCAGACTTGATAAAGGAAGGAACTCTTCCGAAAGCTTGTCAACTTATAAATGTATAGTTAGTCCAATAAAAAAAGTATCATTGCTCAATGCAATACTCTTGTTATTTTGATATCTAAATCTCTGGACTAACATGGCTACTGCAATCAACGTGACTATGGAAGATACTGAATATAGCCATAATAAGAAGCAAATCATGAAACTGATCACAAAAGAAACACAGATCAACAGTGATCTATACTTCCTATCATCCTGCAAAAAAATGAATCTCATTCCAAATGGACTGAAAATTAAGAATCCACTTGCAACCACTCATAACTGTGAGTATGCTGAAAAACTTTGCAGACGTACCAGTGAGAAACTGAGAAATAACCTAATTCATCAACTATACAGCAAAAAGCAAATAATAAAAGACCAAAAGCAGCTCCTACTACAAAAACTACAAGAAAATAATGGGTACAATGAAGAAATTAAAAAAGAAATGCAACACTTCCACAAAACACAACAACAAAATTTTATCAAGAAGAAAAAGAAGAAACTTGCATGCCTGTCACAAAACAGAATAAAACACCAAATGCAAGAAAACAGAGCTCCAGGTGACAGATCAACTACAACAACAAATGACCAAACGTCAACAGACAATAACAGCACCTCATTTAAAACTCAAACTGTCACCAACCAAGAAAACCACACAGAAAACTCAGGGATTGTGAACCTTTCAAACTACCACCTGTCAGGGCCAGAGATATCAGTACTGTGTAAAGGATTATCATTCTGTCCAAGTACAAATCTAGACAAAATCCAACTGTACTCAGACTTAGAGGAATTCTTCAGGAGATTGCGGCTAAAAGAATTCTTCTATGACAAAGAAAATACCAGCACTAGGGAGGACTACAATGAAAAGAAAAAGAACACAATCTTCACACCTGCAGCAGGACGCAACACAAAATTGGACAGCTATATTGAAAGCTTCCGGTTGAGAACTGCATCTCTGCTCAACACACAGCAGAAAAAAATAATGTATAACCTCTCACACTTAGAAAAAAACGCTATAAAAAACTTAAGAAATAATGAAAATATTACCATTAAGCCTGCGGACAAGGGAGGAGCAGTGGTGATCATGAATACACAGGACTACATCACAGAGGGAAATAGACAATTATCAGATCAAACTTACTACAAAAAACTGGAAAAGGACCCCACCCAGGAATACACTTTGCAACTTCGAAAAATAATTAAAACATTCCCTAAACACACACAACATAAACTGGACAAACTGGTGCCCTCTAACCCTAGCATAGGGACATTCTACATGCTCCCAAAAATCCACAAACCAGGGAACCCAGGAAGACCAATAATAACAGGCATGGACACTCTGACTGAGCAACTATCGGGCCTAGTGGAGAATATTCTTAAGCCATTAGTTATTAACACCACTAGCTTTATAAAAGACACCACTGATTTTCTTAACAAAATCAGCCAGATAACAGAATTGCCAGAGGATACTATACTTGTGACAATGGATGTGGAGTCCCTGTACAGCAATATTCCACATAAAGATGGTATTGATGCATGCTTAAACTTTCTTTCCTCCAACAGCCCTAACCAGACATATAGTGCTTCTACAGTCAGTAAACTTACAGAATTTATACTTACTCACAATTATTTCATCTTCAACCACTCCATCTACTTACAAACCATGGGAACAGCCATGGGCACCAAAATGGCACCACAGTATGCAAACCTCTTCATGGCTGACTTAGAGCAGAGATTCCTAGCCGCTCACCCTCACAAACCCTTCAAATACTTTCGCTACATCGATGATATTTTCATCATATGGACAGAAGGAGAAAAAAACCTTGAACATTTTCATAAATCATTTAATCTATTTCATGCATCAATCAAGCTTAAAATGAACTTTTCTAGAGACTGTGTCAGCTTCCTGGATACAACAATATCCATCACAAATGGCAAACTGCACTCATCTGTATACAGGAAACCAACAGATAGATGCAGCTACCTCCACAGCTCCAGCTCCCACCCCAATCACATTAAAAAATCCATAATCTACAGTCAGGCTACAAGATACCACAGAATTTGCTCAGATACCAAGGACCGTGACAAACACCTCATCACACTGTCCCAATCATTCAGAGAAAAAGGTTACAAAACAAGGATTATAAATAAAAAAATTAACTCTGCCCTCAATACTCCACGTGAACACTTACTACAATACAGGGAGAAGAAAAACATATCACGTATCCCACTAGTAGTCAAATACAACCCTGCTGTGGAAGGGATACGAAAAATCATAAAAGACTTACAGCCACTACTCTTAGAGGATCCCACACTCAAAAAAATCTTTCCAAAACCCCCAATCCTGGCATACAGACAACCACCTAACCTAAAACAGAAATTGGTACATAGGAAGCTACCCCTTGAGAAAAAGAACACTCAGAATGGAACCAAGTGCTGCTATAAAGCACTCTGCAAACTGTGTCAACACGTTTGTGAAAGCAGCACAGCAAATCACAATAATAAATCTTACAACATTAAAGGGGCATATTCATGTATATCTGCAAATGTGGTATACATGATACATTGCACTGCATGTGAAATGGGATGCTATATTGGAGAAACAAGCCAAAAACTGCACCTTCGAATGAACTTACACAGACACTCAATCAAAAACCACTGTGAAACAAAATACTGCACCCCTGTTGGTCACCACTTCACCCAACCTGACCACTCCATCCAAAACCTCAAAATCAAAATCCTCAGAGGCAACTTCAAAAACACCATGGAAAGAAAAACCTTTGAAATGAAAATGATAATGCACTTCAACCTGTTTAATTCTGGACTAAATGTGGACTCTGGATTCTTAACACATTATCAAAATTTTTTGTAATATACTTTCATTTAGTCAATTACATTGTATATTCCACATTCTTTATACATAGGTACACAGGTAAGCCTATGTCCACACTTTTGTCCTTTTTTTTTTTTAACTTTTGTACTCCCCCTGTATATACAATTTCACATCTTTATAGATATTGATTCAATGTTGATATATAACTTTATGTCAGTATATGCTCTATGTGTAGCTATATATTTCCCCTGTCTGTTCTCCTACACTGGACACTGTCTGCCTGTTACCTAAGCCCCCCTCATGATTTTTACGACACCTCCTCCTCTCCCTGCACTTTCTGTCTTCTTAGCTATTCTGTGTTTTAAGATATAATCTGTAAATTCCATTGAATTGGTCAGTATTGCTTCAGACTTGATAAAGGAAGGAACTCTTCCGAAAGCTTGTCAACTTATAAATGTATAGTTAGTCCAATAAAAAAAGTATCATTGCTCAATGCAATACTCTTGTTATTTTGATATCTAAATCTCTGGACTAACATGGCTACTGCAATCAACGTATATATATATATATATACTGTCCTATTGTTTAATTAAGCACTGTTAAAATTGTATCAGTCTGAATGTTCAGTGGTTTATACTTTAGTCTCATTGTGTTAATTGAATGAAAGGCTATTATAAGTAAGGGTAAACTTCTATGAATTTTGCATAGCATATTTTAATAGTTTTTAAACGTGTATAGTATTGACTCACATTCTGGTTCCTACAGATATATTTCAATGTGTTCCAATATTAAAAAGGATCAATCAACATATAAGCCCTTTATCTTGTGATCTAAGTGCCAATCTCTGAAATCACAATTTTTTGTTGTTGTTGTTAACCCAATTGTATTCGATCATGGGCAGCATTGCACCAGCAGTTCACAAGAACTGCTGGTGCAATGATAAATGCCGACAGCGTACGCTGTCTGCATTTATCGATGTGCAGCGGACATGATATGCTACATTGTATCATGTCCGCTTGCACTATGATAAATATACCCCTATGTGTTACCTTCTTTGGCACATCCTCTGACCCTTTACTACTTTCTGTTGGGGTAACACAAGGTTCTGTCCTTGGTCACCTTCTCTTCTCGATTTATTAATCATCCTTAGGTTTCTTAATACAGTCCCATCGGTTTCAATACCATTTGTATGCTGATGATACCCACATCTACATCTCTGCACCAGACCTATCCCCTTCCTTACTAACTTGTGTCACTAACTGCATTTCTAATAGTTCATCCTGCATGTCCTCTCACTGCCTTAAGTTAATCTCTCTAAAACTGAGCTTCTTATTTTCACCCCTTCTTCAAAAATCCCTACCTCTCAACTTCCTCTAACTATTAATAATAATGTCATTACCCCAACACCGCATGCCCGATGCCTTAAGGTCACACTTGACTCAGATATCTTTTTCACTCCCCACATCCAGTCTGATGCCGATTCCTGCCGCCTCCACCTTAAAAACATCTCCAAGTTTTTCCACTAACACAAGACACACCTAAGACTTGAATCCACTCTCTCGCCATTTCCTGCCTTGACTACTGCAACTCCATCCTCTCAGTCTCCCTAGCTGCCGACTATCGCCCTTAGAAACCATAATAAATGCCTCTGCCAGGCTGATCTTCCTTACACATCGCTCCTCATCTGCTGCACATCCGCTGCACCTCTCTGTCAATCCCTTCCCTGGCTTCCTCTAACCTCTAGAATAAAACACAAAATCCTGTCTCTAAAGCTCTCAATAACACTGCTCCAATCTATGGGGCATCTTTATCAAATTTTGGGGCAGACATGATCCGCATTAGCATTTATTCTTGCACAAGCATTTCTGGTGGAATGCTTGAGCAATGCCACCCCCTGCACATTCACAGCTAATTGGCCGCTATCAGGGGGATTCAATCACCTCAGAGGTGGCGGATGAGTTAAGGATCAGCGGTCTTAAGACTGCTGCTCCTTAACTTAAGTTTCAGGCGGACCTGAAACTTCTGTAGTAGATTGTTAAATCTACCCATATCTCCAATCTAGTCTCCAGATACTCTCCCTCCCATTCCCTTCGCTCTGCACATGATCTCCTTCTCTCCTCCTCTCTTGTAACCGCCTCACTTTCCCATCTAAAAGACTTCTCTAGACTGACCCCTATTTTGTGGAACTCTCTGCCTCTTTTCACAAGACTCTCCCCCTAGTTTTAAAACTTTCAAGCGCTCTTTAAAGACTCTACTGTTCATGGATGCTTATAATATGCACTTACATTTTCCAATCTCAGTTCCTCTCTTCCTTTAGTTATCCCCTTGAACAAACTAACGGCTAGATTTGGAGTTTGGCGGTAAAAGGGCTGTTAACGCTCCGCGGGTTTTTTTCTGGCCGCACCATAAATTTAACTCTGGTATCGAGAGTTCAAACAAATGCTGCGTTAGGCTCCAAAAAAGGAGCGTAGAGCATTTTTACCGCAAATACAACTCTCGATACCAGAGTTGCTTACGGACGCGGCCGGCCTCAAAAACGTGCTCGTGCACGATTCTCCCATAGGAAACAATGGGGCTGTTTGAGCTGAAAAAAAACCTAACACCTGCAAAAAAGCAGCGTTCAGCTCCTAACGCAGCCCCATTGTTTCCTATGGGGAAACACTTCCTACGTCTGCACCTAACACTCTAACATGTACCCCGAGTCTAAACACCCCTAACCTTACACTTATTAACCCCTAATCTGCCGCCCCCGCTATCGCTGACCCCTGCATTACACTTTTAACCCCTAATCTGCCGCTCCGTAAACCGCCGCCACCTACGTTATCCCTATGTACCCCTAATCTGCTGCCCTAACATCGCCGACCCCTATGTTATATTTATTAACCCCTAATCTGCCCCCCACAACGTCGCCGACACCTACCTACACTTATTAACCCCTAATCTGCCGAGCGGACCTGAGCGCTACTATAATAAAGTTATTAACCCCTAATCCGCCTCACTAACCCTATCATAAATAGTATTAACCCCTAATCTGCCCTCCCTAACATCGCCGACACCTACCTTCAATTATTAACCCCTAATCTGCCGACCGGAGCTCACCGCTATTCTAATAAATGTATTAACCCCTAAAGCTAAGTCTAACCCTAACACTAACACCCCCCTAACTTAAATATAATTTTTATCTAACGAAATAAATTAACTCTTATTAAATAAATGATTCCTATTTAAAGCTAAATACTTACCTGTAAAATAAATCCTAATATAGCTACAATATAAATTACATTTATATTATAGCTATTTTAGGATTAATATTTATTTTACAGGTAACTTTGTATTTATTTTAACCAGGTACAATAGCTATTAAATAGTTAAGAACTATTTAATAGTTACCTAGTTAAAATAATTACAAATTTACCTGTAAAATAAATCCTAACCTAAGTTATAATTAAACCTAACACTACCCTATCAATAAAATAATTAAATAAACTACCTACAATTACCTACAATTAACCTAACACTACACTATCAATAAATTAATTAAACACAATTGCTACAAATAAATACAATTAAATAAACTATCTAAAGTACAAAAAATAAAAAAGAACTAAGTTACAGAAAATAAAAAAATATTTACAAACAGAAGAAAAATATTACAACAATTTTAAACTAATTACACCTACTCTAAGCCCCCTAATAAAATAACAAAGACCCCCAAAATAAAAAATTCCCTACCCTATTCTAAAATACAAAAATTACAAGCTCTTTTACCTTACCAGCCCTGAACAGGGCCCTTTGCGGGGCATGCCCCAAGAATTTCAGCTCTTTTGCCTGTAAAAAAAAACATACAATACCCCCCCCCCCCCAACATTACAACCCACCACCCACATACCCCTAATCTAACCCAAACCCCCCTTAAATAAACCTAACACTAAGCCCCTGATGATCTTCCTACCTTGTCTTCACCATGCCAGGTTCACCGATCCGTCCTGGCTCCAAGATCTTCATCCAACCCAAGCGGGGGTTGGCGATCCATAATCCGGTGCTCCAAAGTCTTCCTCCTATCCGGCAAGAAGAGGACATCCGGACCGGCAAACATCTTCTCCAAGCGGCATCTTCTATGTTCTTCCATCCGATGACGACCGGCTCCATCTTGAAGACCTCCAGCGCGGATCCATCCTCTTCTTCCGACGACTAGACGACGAATGACGGTTCCTTTAAGGGACGTCATCCAAGATGGCGTCCCTCGAATTCCGATTGGCTGATAGGATTCTATCAGCCAATCGGAATTAAGGTAGGAATTTTCTGATTGGCTGATGGAATCAGCCAATCAGAATCAAGTTCAATCCGATTGGCTGATCCAATCAGCCAATCAGATTGAGCTCGCATTGTATTGGCTGATCGGAACAGCCAATAGAATGCGAGCTCAATCTGATTGGCTGATTGGATCAGCCAATCGGATTGAACTTGATTCTGATTGGCTGATTCCATCAGCCAATCAGAAAATTCCTACCTTAATTCCGATTGGCTGATAGAATCCTATCAGCCAATCGGAATTCGAGGGACGCCATCTTGGATGACGTCCCTTAAAGGAACCGTCATTCGTCGTCTAGTCGTCGGAAGAAGAGGATGGATCCGCGCTGGAGGTCTTCAAGATGGAGCCGGTCGTCATCGGATGGAAGAACATAGAAGATGCCGCTTGGAGAAGATGTTTGCCGGTCCGGATGTCCTCTTCTTGCCGGATAGGAGGAAGACTTTGGAGCACCGGATTATGGATCGCCAACCCCCGCTTGGGTTGGATGAAGATCTTGGAGCCAGGACGGATCGGTGAACCTGGCATGGTGAAGACAAGGTAGGAAGATCATCAGGGGCTTAGTGTTAGGTTTATTTAAGGGGGGTTTGGGTTAGATTAGGGGTATGTGGGTGGTGGGTTGTAATGTTGGGGGGGGGGTATTGTATGTTTTTTTTTACAGGCAAAAGAGCTGAAATTCTTGGGGCATGCCCCGCAAAGGGCCCTGTTCAGGGCTGGTAAGGTAAAAGAGCTTGTAACTTTTGTATTTTAGAATAGGGTAGGGAATTTTTTATTTTGGGGGTCTTTGTTATTTTATTAGGGGGCTTAGAGTAGGTGTAATTAGTTTAAAATTGTTGTAATATTTTTCTTATGTTTGTAAATATTTTTTTATTTTCTGTAACTTAGTTCTTTTTTATTTTTTGTACTTTAGATAGTTTATTTAATTGTATTTATTTGTAGGAATTGTGTTTAATTAATTTATTGATAGTGTAGTGTTAGGTTAATTGTAGGTAATTGTAGGTAGTTTATTTAATTATTTTATTGATAGGGTAGTGTTAGGTTTAATTATAACTTAGGTTAGGATTTATTTTACAGGTAAATTTGTAATTATTTTAACTAGGTAACTATTAAATAGTTCTTAACTATTTAATAGCTATTGTACCTGGTTAAAATAAATACAAAGTTACCTGTAAAATAAATATTAATCCTAAAATAGCTATAATATAAATGTAATTTATATTGTAGCTATATTAGGATTTATTTTACAGGTAAGTATTTAGCTTTAAATAGGAATCATTTATTTAATAAGAGTTAATTTATTTCGTTAGATAAAAATTATATTTAACTTAGGGGGGTGTTAGTGTTAGGGTTAGACTTAGCTTTAGGGGTTAATACATTTATTAGAATAGCGGTGAGCTCCGGTCGGCAGATTAGGGGTTAATAATTGAAGGTAGGTGTCGGCGATGTTAGGGAGGTCAGATTAGGGGTTAATACTATTTATGATAGGGTTAGTGAGGCGGATTAGGGGTTAATAACTTTATTATAGTAGCGCTCAGGTCCGCTCGGCAGATTAGGGGTTAATAAGTGTAGGTAGGTGTCGGCGACGTTGTGGGGGGCAGATTAGGGGTTAATAAATATAACATAGGGGTCGGCGATGTTAGGGGCAGAAGATTAGGGGTACATAGGGATAACGTAGGTGGCGGCGATTTGCGGTCGGAAGATTAGGGGTTAATTATTTTAAGTAGCTTGCGGCGACGTTGTGTGGGGCAAGTTAGGGGTTAATAAATATAATATAGGGGTCGGCGGGGTTAGGGGCAGCAGATTAGGGGTACATAAGTATAACGTAGGTGGCGGTCGGCAGATTAGGGGTTAAAAATTTTAATCGAGTGGCGGCGATGTGGGGGGACCTCGGTTTAGGGGTACATAGGTAGTTTATGGGTGTTAGTGTAGTTTAGGGTACAGTAGTTAAGAGCTTTATGAACCGGCGTTAGCCAGAAAGCTCTTAACTCCTGCTTTTTTCAGGCGGCTGGAATCTTGTCGTTAGAGCTCTAACGCTCACTGCAGAAACGACTCTAAATACCAGCGTTAGAAAGATCCCATTGAAAAGATAGGCTACGCAAATGGCGTAGGGGGATCTGCGGTATGGAAAAGTCGCGGCTGTAAAGTGAGCGTTAGACCCTTTAATCACTGACTCCAAATACCAGCGGGCGGCCAAAACCAGCGTTAGGAGCCTCTAACGCTGGTTTTGACGGCTACCGCCGAACTCTAAATCTAGGCCTTAGCATGTAAGCCTATGAGCCTAGCTGCTTTGTAGATCCTCTTCATGAGACCCGATTTACAACAGTAAAACTCCTGGCAGGTCCCTCCCTTTGTCTCCCATAATTGTTAATTTGCATATTAGACCCATTTTTTAGTGCTGCAAAACCTGTTGGTGCTCTACAAATAACTGATAATAATAATAATCGTTTTTGACATGCACCAAGCAGGGAAATACATGTACCTAGCTTAAATTAATTTTATTTATTTTAAAGTTTATTAGGAGAGCTCCACATAGTGTAATTCGACAAGGATAATACATATATATATATTCCGTATTTCTACCCCTCTGAGGAAGAAGGCGACTTCGAAACGTGCCAGGGATGCAGTACGGGTACAGTTTGAGTGATTAATATCTCTGAGGCTGTTGCAGTATTTGATTACCGCTATTTTGATATTTTTATTCTGCTTGTACTTACCTCATAACGATTGAGGTCATATTGTGTGAGTGGGCTGACATCTGTGGCTTATGTTTATGTTTGTCAATAATAAAGGCGTACTTCACTATTTTTTGGCCTTTTTGTCTGTTCCCTTTCTCCCATACATATCTTGAGACATCATACTGTGTGGCGAGGATTCTGCATTCAACCTTGATCTACAGCACATTGGATATATTTTTCTACTTATACCAGTGAATCAGCCTATGGATGACAACCAATACTGATCCTGGAGAGAAATCTATGTATGGTGATTACTTACCTCATACGGATTGAGGTTGCTTGAAGTAAGTCCCTAGGTATAGGGGAGATATTACCCCATAATATTTATTTTACCACAGAAGAAAGGCGCAGAATATAAACTCTTTTATATTATATATATATATATATATATATATATATATATATATATATATATACAAACAAAAAAAGGTATTGGCACGCATCCATTTTCAAAAGCACAACATATTTTTTGAATTGCTGCAAAAAATTGCCTGCAAACAACATCAAGGAACAACTATTCTTTTTAAATAAAATTGGGATCTTAGTCACACAATATAGCCATAATTTGCTTAGCCAGTCACCACTTACAAGGTGCCCCAATATAGACTGGTCCTAACACTACAGTCCTTTGCCTCAGAGGGATGAATCATTCTTGCTTTTACTCTTCATAATAGATTGAGACTCCCTGGCTTAATATTCAATCACAACTCTATTAGACTGTCATGAGCACACCTGAGCTTGGGAGGGGGCTTAAACCAATGGGAGATGGTCAGTCTCCCTGATTATGTTTTAATACAAATGCAAAATTTGGTTTAGCACACCTTACAAAAAGTTTATATACACATTTTTGGGGGTAGCTGCCAATATGACCCAGTAATTACACAAACAAAAAAGGTATTGGCGCACAAACATTTTCAAAAGCACAACATATATTTTGAACTGCTGCAAAAAATTGCCTGCAAACAACATCAAGGAACAACTATTCTTTTTAAATAAAATTGGGATCTTAGTCACACAATATGGCCATATTTTGCTTAGCCAGTCACCACTTACAGAGGTGCCCCAATATAGACTGGTCCTAACAGTACAGTCCTTTGGCACAGAGGGCTAAATCATTCCTGCTTTTACTCTTCATAATAGAATGAGACTCCCTGGCTTAAAGGGACACTGAACCCAAATTTTTTCTTTCATGATTAAGATAGAGCATGCAATTTTAAGCAACTTTCTAATTTACTCCTATTATAAAATTTTCTTCATTCTCTTAGTATATTTATTTGAAAAGCAAGAATGTAAGTTTAGATGCCGGCCCATTTTTAGTGAACAACCTGGGTTGTCCTTGCTGATTGGACAGCACCAATAAGCAAGTGCTGTCCATTGGTCTGAACCAAAAATTTGCTTGCTCTTTTGCATAGATGCCTTCTGCAAACAACATCAAGGAACTATTCTTTTTAAATAAAATTGGGATCCCCAAAGATGTGTATATAAACTTTTTGTAAGGTGTGCTAAACCAAATTTTGCATTTGTATTAAAACATAATCGGGGTGACTGACCATCTCCCATTGGTTAAAGCACCCCACCCAAGCTCAGGTGTGCTCATGACAGTGCAATAAAGTTGTGAATATTAAGCCAGGGAGTCTCATTCTATTATGAAGAGTAAAAGCAGGAATGATTCAGCCCTCTGAGGCAAAGGACTGGAAGGGGTGTTAGGAAATTTGGGCACCGGGTTGCATGGAAGGGGAGGGGCTAAGGTCAGGATCAAGTTAGTAACTTGCTGGGAGCCAAGGGGATTAACATAAACTCTGGTGGTCTGAGTCTCACTGTTTGATTTAAAAACTCTCCTTCCTGTGACTGCTTTTGTTTTAGCACAGGGGTGTTAGGAGATGCGGGCACCGAGTAGCATGGAAGGGGAGGGGCTAAGATCCGGATCAAGTTAGTAACTTGCTGTGAGCTCCCCTTGGCTCCAAGCAAGTTTCTAACTTGATCCAGAAATTAGCCCCTCCCCTCCCATGCGCCCTGGAGCCCCGCAATCTCCTCACACCCCTGTGCTAAATTCCTAACAGTTTAGAAGCAGTCACAGGAAGGAGTGTTGTAAAAACAAACAGTGAGACCACCAGAGCTTAATTTAATCCCCTTGGCTCCCAGCAAGTTACTAACTTGATCCGGACCTTAGCCCCTCCTCTTCCATGTGACCCAGTGCCTGCATCTCCTAACACCCCTGTGCTAAATTAGGAAGGAGTGTTGTTAAATCAAACAGAGAAGCTAGTACTATTACCCACCTTGTAGCAAATAGATGAAGTCAGGACTCGGAAGTCTATCGCACTGTCACACTGACACTACACTTTTCTCTTTCTCTTCCCACACGTCTTCTCTAATCTCTTCTCTTTACCGCTCTGAAAATAGACACCCCTTCTCTAGTGTGGCTGCGTGCAAGCAGCCCAACTAATCGATAGACCAACTAATCGATAATGAAAATCATTGACAACGATTTGCATTATCGATTATTATCGATTTAGTCGATTAGTTGTTGCAGCCCTAATGTATATGTATATATATATATATATACACTATAATCGCGTTTGGCTGCGCGCGCAGCCAAAAGAATACACCTGCTGCATCCAGGTGGATTCCACGTTAAAAGAGAAAAGTGTAGTGTCAGTGTGACAGTGCGATAGACTTCTGAGTCCTGACTTCATCTATTTGCTACAAGGTGGATAATAGTACTAGCTTCTCTGTTTGATTTAACTTCCTCTCTCTTCTTTTCTATACTGCCATGCTTATGAGATGTAACTAAGATCACTACTGATTTATGCAGTATTGATTCTGTTTAAAGGATTCCAAAAGTTTCAATTTTTGCATATAAATAAATCATCACAAACGAATCTACACAATTCAAATATCAAAACTTACCCACTTTGACCTTAAAACGAGCGTTATAATCGTTATAAAACTATATATATTATTTTAGCAAAAACGTAATCAAAGCCAAACCCCCTTTTATGCTGCCTTCAATACAAAATTATGTCTCCAATCACAATGCATTTTCGTGCATATAATTATCGCATTGTTCCGTCACCCATTGGTTCGTGCATGCGCAGATAGCCGCTTTGATTCCTCAGTAAAGCAAATGAACTACTGGCACAACGCATGCGCTATACAAAATCCTAGCGATTGAATAGCTATTCATTCACACAGGATACGGCTTGTTGTAGAGGATGACATGTAAGATAGATCGCGCATGCGCAGTACGGACAAAGTCGGCCATCTTGATAACTCAGGTTATCATGAATTATTCGTTCTTCAAACCAAAGCTTATAACGGTGGGTTTGGAATTCAATTTATTTTTGAAGCAGAATATAGAGAGAATGGTAATAATATGACAAGCAAAGCCAATTACAAATATTAATATCAAAGATTGATAGAGGGATTTAAAATAAGTTTTTTCAATCGTTTAGTGTCCCTTTAAGCAAACCACTGGCTGAACATTCTTTATGACTTAGCTTCATATGTGTGCCCTGCTCTGACTTCTACATGCACCTGCTGTGCTAATGCAACTCTGCTACACATTTTAATAATTTCCCATGACATCCCCTGACTCATTGCTGTTGTGATTTTGCCACTTAAACTATACTATCCCTTTAAGAACATGAGCACAACAGCAATATAACGTTCTTGCTCCTCTTTACTATAGTCACGTTAAAAGTTTCCATTGTAAAACTCTTTGTGCTACCTTTGGGAAAAAAAAGACAATAAACACAATTACTATTGTTAAACCTTTTCTTAACCTCTCTTCCTCTAGCTAAGAAAAAAGTTATTGTTTAATACAATATAGTGAAGCCTCCGCATGCGTTTTAAAAATAAACAAAAAGTATTTGTTTTGTTGCTGTGATTGTTTACAAACTGCAACAAATATTTTCATTAAACTTGTAAAAGTACATTGCACTCCTTAACTGCATTTTCTATTGGGTGAACTGGTGTGAATTACAGATTATGACATTTTGCTCTTTTTGTTTGTTTGCAAAACATGATTTCATTAGAATTAGACACGTGCATTTGTTTATATTGGCCCATTCGTCCATTCGGAAGGCATACGACAAATGAAAATGGGACCGAATTTGGAACATTACAACATTTTTCATGTTTATTAGTCACATTCGTTTAGTTTTCGTTCTGAACTTTCGGCGTAAAAAAACAAACAAAGGCAGGGAAAAAAGGGGAAGAAGAAGAATCTGAGATCATTTGACAAATGCGCTCCGTCGTATGCAGTGATGTACAGGAGGTCTGACCATTCATGAGTACCGCTTCCCCTCTCCAATCCTGACAGAGCATCACTTTTATTTATTATTGATGTGAGGGCCAGCAGGTCTGGCAATAAATAAATAAAAGGCAAGGCAAGTGTTCTATGATAGTAACTCTCTGAATGTAGAGATGTTTTACCAGTTTTGTCTTGTTTTAATTTTCTATCTTGGTGTCTTTATATCTTGCATACAATCTATTCACCTGTATGTAACAGGGATACTGTGAAAAAGCGGGGTTTACCAAACGGCGGTAAATAACATTCACCGCCCGTTTGGTAACTGAAGCTTGTAAGTATTTTAGATTTATAAAGGTTGAAATTGATGGACTTTGGTCTTTTTTTAAACCTCATCTATTATGTTACTATGTTACTATGTATGTTACCATAGCTGGTTTATACAAGCTATTTTTTAAATATATACTGTATATAAATCCTAAAATGTGTTTAAATATTTTTTTATGTGAGCAAACTTGATCTAAAGGGGGATATCTATCAAGCCGTCAACCGCAAATACGCTGGAATTCCACAGCGTAATTGTGGCAAGCTTGATTCGACCTAGTTATCAAAGCCTACAGACAGGCAAAAGTTTAAATCTGTGACGTAACATACGATCCGCCGGTCTCAATCCGACACAGATCAATGTTTACATCATTACAGATGTTCCAAATACACATTCGGCACTATTTGACACTTTTTAAAAGTTATCAAATAGTTAACCGGTACGCTCGCAGCTATTCCGGCCCAGCGTACCTGGTTTTCGATCCGCCACCCTGGAGGCCGCGGATGCCATAGGAATCAATGGGAGTCTGAAAGCAGCAAAAGCTTATGTTCGATGCTGTCAGATATCCCATTGATTTCTATGGTAGAAAACCAGTAACATTTACACCCAACAACCTAACATAAGCTCCTTCAAGCAGAACTTCAAAAACTGTAAGTGGATCGTCGGGGGTTAGTGTTAGGTTTATTTAAGGTTTTTTTGGGTGGGTTTTATTTTTAGAGTAGGGTCTGGGCATTTAAAAGAGGTAAATGCCCTTTTAAGGGCAATGCCCATACAAATGCCCTTTTCAGGGCAATGGGGAGCTTAGGTGTTTTAGATAGGGTTTTTATTTGGGGGGGTTGGTTGGTTGGGTGGTGGGTTTTACTGTTGGGGGGTGTAAAACCCACCACCCATCCAACCAATGCCCCGCAAAAGGCCCTTTTAAGAGCCATTGATAGTTTATTGTAGACTAGGGTTTTTTTTATTTTGGGGGGCTTTTTTATTTTGATAGGGCTATTTGATTAGGTGTAATTCGTTTTTATTTTTGATACTGTGTTTTTTTTTGTAACCGGAATGGGGCTAATACTTTTATTTAGTTGTGGCGGGGTCCAGGAGCAGCGGAATAGGGGTTAATACGTTTATTTAGTTGCGGTGGGGTCCGGGAGCGGTGGGATAGGGGTTAAACCATTTAGTATAGTGGCGGTGTTTAGTGACAGGGTATAAATAAAGTTGGTAAAAAGCCGAATAGCAGCGAGATCGATGACTGCTAGTTAACAACAGTCCGATGTTCATCGCCCGTACTTGGTGCACAGCTTTTTGACAGCTTTTTTTATAAATATGGAGATCGTATTCAGGTCCATGACCGCAATGTTAGGCAATGTTAAGCGAACGTATTGGTGCAGTCGAATGCAACACAGTTGATGGCTTGATAGATATCCCCCAAAGGCTATATATGGTTGCTTGATCATTGCAGTGATATAAATACACTGCCATATTGTTCATTGATTACATTTTTTCTTTTTCTTTTGTTATATTTGTATCATATTGCTGCTAGCAGTCATTGTTAGATTTTTGCTATATTTGAATCAAATATAACTTTTGATGTGTATTGTTCTTTTACTAAGATTTTATAAAAATGAATAATCTTTTGCAGAATAAAATTTTTGAGTTTTTTAATCTATTTACTGAAATTAGGGCTGTTTTGTTTTCCTAAAAAAGTTTTCTCTTTGTATAATATAGCTTCTGTTCAGTATCTGTATTACAACATAACTATCATATATATACTGTAAAATATATATATATATATATATATATATATATACACTAGGAGGGCAGTCTATGTTTAAAAAATACAAAACCCCAAGCTAATGTTACAAAGATTAAAAAGTAAAATTACAGAAAAAATAAACAAAGCTATCCAAAATAAAAAATGTAAACCTAAACTACTACCCCTATAAAAAAACAAAATTAAAACACCCCCTAATCTAATACTAAACTACCAATAGCCCTTAAAGGGCCTTTTGTAGGGCATTGCCCTAAGTTAAACAGCTCTTTTACTTAAAAAAATGGCCAATTACCCCCTAACAGTAAAACCCCCCACCCAACCAACCCGATATTGTGGATCATGTCTGCCGCAAATCAATAAATGCAGACAGCATACGCTGGTGCAACACCTTCCCCTGCAGATTGGCCGCCAGCAGGGGGTGTCAATCAACCCGATCGTATTGAATCGGGTTGATTTTAGGCGATGTCTGTCCGCCTCCTCAGAGCAGGAGGACAGGTTATGGAGCAGCGGCCTGAAGGCTCGCCAGAAACACAGGGCTTCAAGCTCCATACGGAGCTGGATAAATATGCCCCCTAATCTTAAAAATAAAAAAAAAATAAAAATAAAAAAAATCCTAAAACTAAGCCCCAAATAGGTTATCACCTTTCCTGAAGTCCGGCGGTAAAGGTCTTCTTCCAGGTGGCTCCATCATTTTCTATCTTCATCCGGAGTGAAGGCGGCATGGAGTGGAGCGGAGGTTCGGAGCGTTCTTCCCTGATGCGCGGATCCGGAGCAGCGGTCCTCAGTGGCGGTCCTCAGCGGCAGTCATCAGCAGCGGCGATCCTCAGCGGCGTGGAGGCTCCTCTTCATTCGATCTCCAGCGTACACTGAAAATTTAATGCAACGTACCGCATTCAATTTGGTGTAACTTGCATTCCTATTGGCTGAAATTTTAAATCAGTCAATGGGATTAGAGCTACTGAAATACTACAGGCTGTTCAAATCAGCCAATAAGATTTCAGAAGCTCTCATCCTATTGGCTGATTTGAACATTGCAGCCAATAGGAATGCAAGGTACCCAATAAATATGGTGTACCTTGCATTTAATCTTCAGTGTGTGGTGGATGATCCCATGAGGAGGAGCCTCCACTCTACTTTGGACCACCACCACTGAAGACCACTGCTGAGGACCGCAGCTGAGGATCCGTGCATCGGGGAAGCCAGATCCACACTTCTGCTCCATGCCGCCTTCGTTTGGATGAAGATAGAAGATGATGGAGATGCCTGGAAGAAGACCTTCTCCGCCGGACTTTAGGAATTTTGGTGGGGATTTGGTGGGTGGGGGGTTTTTACTGTTGGGGGGGGACTTAGTATTTTTTAAACATAAAAGAGCTGTTTAATTTAGGACAATGCCCTACAAAAGGCCCTTTTAAGGACTATTGGTAGCTTAGTTTAGATTAGGTGGAGTTTTTATTTTGGGGGGCTTTTTTATTTTCATAGGGATTATGATTAATTTTTTTTAGTTTTGATAATTTTGTTTATTTTTTCTGTAATGTTAAATTTTTTTATTTTTTGTAATGTTAGATGAATTTTTTGTAATTTAATGTTAGAATTTTTTATTTTAATTGTAATTTAGTATTAATTGGGGTTAATTTAGGGGGTGATAGGTTAGGGAGCTTAGTAATTAAATTTGTTATTTGAGTTGTGGGGGGTTGGCGGTTTAGGAGTTAATAGGTTAATTAGGTTTATTGCGATGTGGGGAGTTGGCAGTTTACGGGTTAATAGGTTAATTAGGTATATTGCGATGTGGGGGGTTGTCGGTTTAGGGGTTAATAGTATAATTAGTTGGCGTTGTAGGTTTTGGGGGTTTAAGGGTTAATATTGTAATATATTTATTTGGCATTGTGGGGGTTTGGCGGTTTAAGGCTTAGGTAGTTTTTGTTGTGGGTGATTGGTGGATTAAGTGTTAGTTTCTTTTTGTTAATACTTTGTGTGGGTGGTTAGGTTTATTTTTTCTTAATAATTAGTGCGGGTGGTTAGTTTTTTTTTTTCTTAACACTTCGTGCAGGCGGTTAAATTTATTTTTTCTTTCTACTTCGTGCGGGCTGGTAGTTTTTTTTTCCTTAAAACTTTGTGCGAGCGGTTCGTTTTATTTTTTATTTATTTCTTGCGGGCGGTTATGTGTTTTTTCGTTATTTTGTGCCGGCGGTTGCGTGGTTTTTTTTTAAGGCTTCATTTGCCTAACCTGCATCCAGGGGGATTCCGAAAATGGCAGCCAATGTGCAGCCAACATTCCTTTGAGGATGCATGTTTTTTTTTAAGGCTTCGTTTGCCTATTCTGTATCCAGATGGATTCCAAAAATGGCAGGGTGGTGAATGCCACTTTCGAATTAAACACACTGGTACCTTATGGTCTAAATACACAGCTGGATTGGCAGGTGTTTCTATGACCCGTTTCCAGAGTTGAAGGATGTATTCATGGGGAGTCCATGAAAATTCTTCATTTCTGTTAATTAATGAGAGCCATGATTTATTTATATTTAGAAATAATAAATAACATTTGCTTTTTCTTCTCTGTCTGTTCGGGGATGTGACTCCACTCTACATAATAATGGTTAACACATGTGTTTATTATAAAATTATTTACCAGATTGGTAAACTTATTTGTTTTGTGGAGCCCCATAGTCGCTTATACAGCAAGTTGACAGGTAGCCTGATTGTTTATCTGTTACTATGACAACCGTTGGTTTTGTCTTAGTATATTTGTTTTATATCTACTTGTTTGCCTTCTGTAAATGCATATTGCTGGACTATTATAGTGCTTAGAATTTGTTTATCTCGATGTCCGCATAAACTTACTGTTGTCTTTTGCCCTTTTTAGTTTTTCCACGTTGCCGCGGGCGATGACGTCACTCGCTAGGGGCGGCGCATCCACCGCGGAGAGCGTGGCGCACTTGGTCTTGGTGGCGGTCTATAACACAGTGGGGTGGTAAGTGTTTGCTAACCTTGTAAGTTTGAGGACGGGCTGGTTGGAGCCCGAAAACGTTCACTATTAAAGGTGATAAAGTTAACAAGACTTCTGGAGTGCTTTTTGTTCTTGGCTATATATATATATATATATATATATATATATATATATATATATATATATATATATACTGTTTATCAATGACAGGAAGTATATGGCACCTTTAGTATACTATATTATATGTATATGCTATATCAATATATAATGAAATTGCTGCTTATAAAATATAAGAACCGTGAAATGTAGCAATTGACAAAAAAAGATTGAAACAATATAAAATATCTATAAAATAACTAGGGGATTAAAGGTTAAAATCTTGATTTATTACAAATAATAATAACATAAAAACAAATCTAAAACCAAAATAAAATACAATGATGATAAGATCCGGATCTAGTAAGTCTCCTAAAATGTTCAATAAATGTGCAAAAAAACTGTCCTATGGGTAAAATCCTGAAAATGCTTAAAAATGACTGTGTGACTTTTTAAGCATTTTCAGGATTTTACCTATAAGACAGTTTTTTTGGACATTTATTGAACATTTTAGGAGATAATAAATCAAGATTTTAACCTTTAATCCCCTATTATGGGCTTTTTTATGGTATTATATTGTATTAAGGGCTTTTAAACTATACTGAAGTCTGGTCAGTACATTGGGCTGGCTATCACCCAGCCTTTTTAGGCGCTTTATACTTATTCTTCACTTTCCAATGGTATCTTCCCCAGTATTCCGGACGTAAGTGGTTCAAAAAACCATATAAGAAAACACAAGCCAAAATGGCCTTGTAACATGAACGTAGGAATGCGCACACTTTAGCGTTCCTTGTCGTTGCCGTGGTTACCTCTGACATGGAATGAATGACTACACACACCATCCACTTACCTCATATTGATTGAGGTCTGTGAAGTAAGTGCACATGTGATTGGGTGCAGGAACACCATCTATTGGAATTTTATCACTGACTGGGAATAAGAATATTATAAGAACATCGGCTAGATCACAAGTTTTTGTCGGTAAGGCTTGCGGGGCTAACGAGCAGTTTATGCTCACTGCTTACCTACAGACAACGCTGGTATTACGGGTTTTTAGAAACCCGGCATTAGCCACAGAAAAGTGAGCGGAGAGCAAAATTATGCTCCACATCTCACTGTAATACCAGCGCTGCTTACGGTAGCGGTGAGCTGGCAAAACGTGCTCATTCACGATTTCCCCATAGGGATCAATGGGGCTGAGCCGGCTGAAAAAAACCCAAACACCTGCAAAAAAGAAGCGTTCAGCTCCTAACGTAGCCCCATTGATTCCTATGGGAAAATACTTTTTATGTCTACACCTAACACCCTAACATGAACCCCGAGTCTAAACACCCCTAATCTTACACTTATTAACCCCTAATCTTACACTTATTAACCCCTAATCTGCCGTCCCCGACATCGCTGACACCTGCATAATATTATTAACCCCTAATCTGCCGCTCCGGACACCGCCGCCACCTACATTATAAAATTTGAAGGAGAGAGAACAGCACTCCATGAGATAATAACTTCCATGCATGTTCATTTTTATTGTAACTCCTCAGGATGCACGTTCTTTTTGCACACTATGCCCCTTCACAGAAAAAAAATATCCTGAAGCATATCAGTCTGACCCTGCCCAATGACAGTCCAGCGCCGAAATACCAGGCAATTCTTCTCTGAACAAGGGAAGCAACAACCCCAGACGATCGTTTCAGCCTCCTATGGGCATCGTCAGTGAGGTGCAGTTGTATCTCTCTAAGGCCACCTACATTATACTTAAAAACCCCTAATCTGTCACCCCCAACATCGCCGACACCTACATTATAGTTATTAACCCCTAATCTGCCGCCCCCGATATCGCCGACACCTGCATTATATTATTAACCCCTAATCTGCCATCCCCGATATCGCCTACACCTGCATTATATTATTAACCCCTAATCTGCCGCTCCGTACACCGCCGCCACATACATTATAGTTATGAACCCCTAATCTGCTGCCCCCAACTACATTATATTTATTAACCCCTAATCTGCCGCCCCCAATGTCGCCGCAACCTAACTACATTTATTAACCCCTAAACTGCCGCCTCCAATGTTGCTGCCACTATATTAAATGTATTAACCCCTAAACCCTAGTCTAACCCTAACCCTAACACCCCCTAACAAATATAATTTAAATACATCTAAAAAAAATTACTACAATTAACTAAATAATTCCTATTTAAAACTAAATACTTACCTATAAAATAAACCTTAAGCTAGCTACAATATAACTAATAGTTACATTGTAGCTAGCTTAGGGTTTATTTTTATTTTATTTTTTAGTTTTAGTTAAAATAAATACAAAAGTATCTGTAAAATAAAACCTTAGCTAAGTTACAATTACACCTAACACTACACTATAAATAAATTAATTATCTAAATTAAATTAAATGAATTACAATGAAATAAAATAAAGTACAAAAAAAAACACTAAATTACAGAAAATAATAAAATAATTACAATTTTTTTAAACTAATTACACCTAATCTAATCCCCCTAATAAAATAAAAAAGCCCCCCAAAATAAAAAAAATCCCTACCCTATACTAAATTACAAATAGCCCTTAAAAGGGCTTTTTGCGGGGCATTGACCCAAAGTAATCAGCTCTTTTACCTGTAAAAAAAAGTACAATACCCCCCCAACATTACAACCCACCACCCACACACCCAACCCTACTCTAAAACCCACCCAATACCCCCTTAATAAAACCTAACACTAACCCCTTGAAGATCACCCTACATTGAGATGTCTTCACCCAACCAAGCCGAAGTCCTCAACGAAGCCGGGCGAAGTGGTCCCCCAGACGGGCAGAAGTCTTCATCGAATCCGGGCAGAAGAGGTCCTCCAGACGGGCAGAAGTCTTCATTCAGAAGGCATCTTCTATCTTCATCCATCCGGCGTGGAGCTGGTCCATCTTCAAGACATCCGACATGGAGCATCCTCTTCTTCATCCGACGGCTACTGGAACAATGACGGGTCCTTTAAATAACGTCATCTAAGATGGCGTCCCTTGAATTCCGATTGACTGATAGAACTCTATCAGCCAATCAGAATTAAGGTAGAAAAAAATCCTATTGGCTGATGCAATCAGCCAATAGGATTGAGCTCACATTCTATTGGCTGTTCCTGTTTGCATCAGCCAATAGGATTTTTTCTACCTTAATTCCAATTGGCTGATAGAATTCTATCAGCCAATCGGAATTCAAGGGATGCCATCTTGGATGACGTCATTTAAAGGACCCGTCATTGTTCCAGTATCCATCGGATGAAGAGGATGCTCCGCGTCGGATGTCTTGAAGATGGAACCGCTCCGCGCTGGACGGATGAAGATAGAAGACCGTCTGGATGAAGATTTCAGCCCATCTGGAGGACCTCTTCTGCCCGGATTCGATGAAGACTTCTGCCCGTCTTGAGGACCACTTCGCCCAGCTGCGTTGAGGACTTTGGCCCGGTTGGTTGAAGACGTCTCAAGGTAGGGTGATCTTCAAGGGGTTAGTGTTAGGTTTTATTAAGGGGGTATTGGGTGGGTTTTAGAGTAGGGTTGGGTGAGTGGGTGGTGGGTTTTAATGTTGGGGGGTATTGTACTTTTTTTTTACAAGTAAAAGATCTGATTACTTTGGGGCAATGCCCCGCAAAATGCCCTTTTAAGGGCTATTTGTAATTTAGTATAGGGTAGGGCTTTTTTTTTTTATTTTGTGTTTTTTTTTACTTTATTAGGGGGATTAGATTAGGTGTAATTAGTTTAAAAAAATTGTAATTATTTTATTATTTTCTGTAATTTAGTGGGGTTTTTTTGTTCTTTAGTTTATTTTATTTTATTGTAATTCATTTAATTTAATTTAGATAATTAATTTATTTATAGTGTAGTGTTAGGTGTAATTGTAACTTAGATAAGGTTTTATTTTACAGGTACTTTTGTATTTATTTTATCAGGTATCTATTAAATAGTTAATAACTAATTAATAACTATTGTACCTAGTTAAAATAAATACAAAGTTGCCTGTAAAATAAAAATAAACACTAACGGCTAGATTTAGAGTTCTGCGGCCAAAGGGGTGTGTTAGCTACGCGTGCTTTTTTTTCCCCTGCACCTTTTAAATACCGCTGGTATTTAGAGTTCACAGAATGGCTGCGTTAGGCTCCAAAAAAGGGAGCGTTGAGCATATTTACCGCCACTGCAACTCTCGATACCAGCGTTGCTTACGGACGCGGCCAGCTTCAAAAACGTGCTTGGGCACGATTCCCCCATAGAAAACAATGGGGCAGTTTGAGCTGGAAAAAAACCTAACACCTGCAAAAAAGCAGCGTTCAGCGCCTAACGCAGCCCATTGTTTCCTATGGGGAAACACTTCCTAAGTCTGCACCTAACACCCTAACATGTACCCCGAGTCTAAACACCCCTAACCTTACACTTATTAACCTCTAATCTGCCGTCCCCGCTATCGCTGACCTCTGCATATTATTATTAACCCCTAATCTGCCGCTCCGTACACCGCCGCAACCTACATTATACCTATGTACGCCTAATCTGCTGCCCCTAACACCGCCAACACCTATATTATATTTATTAACCCCTAATCTGCCGCCCCCTCTATCGCTGACCCCTGCATATTATTATTAATAACCCCTAATCTGCCGCTCCGTACACCGCCGCAACCTACGTTATCCCTATGTACCCCGAATCTGCTGCCCCTAACACCGCCGACCCCTATATTATATTTATTAACCCCTAATCTGCTGCCCCCAACGTCGCCTCCACCTACCTACAATAATTAACCCCTAATCTGCCGACCGGATCTCACCGCTACTCTAATAAATGTATTAACCCCTAAAGCTAAGTCTAACCCTAACACTAACACCCCCCTAAATTAAATATAATTTAAATCTAACAAAATAAATTAACTCTTATTAAATAAATTATTCCTATTTAAAGCTAAATACTTCCCTGTAAAATAAACCCTAATATAGCTACAATATAAATTATAATTATATTGTAGCTATTTTAGGATTAATATTTATTTTACAGGCAACTTTGTAATTATTTTAACCAGGTACAATAGCTATTAAATAGTTAATAACTATTTAATAGTTACCTAGTTAAAATATTTACAAAATTACCTGTAAAATAAATCCTAACCTAAGTTACAATTAAACCTAACACTACACTATCAATAAATAAATTAAACTACCTACAATTATCTACAATTAAACCTAACACTACACTATCAATAAATTAAATACAATACCTACAAATAAATACAATGAAATAAACTAACTAAAGTACAAAAAATAAAAAAGAACTAAGTTACAAAAAATAAAAAAATATTTACAAACATTAGAAAAATATTACAACAATTTTAAACTAATTGCACCTACTCTAAGCCCCCTAATAAAATAACAAAGACCCCCAAAATAAATAAATGCCCTACCCTATTCTAAATTAAAATAGAAAAGCTCTTTTACCTTACCAGCCCTGAAAAGGGCCCTTTGCGGGGCATGCCCCAAAGAATTCAGCTCTTTTGCCTGTAAAAAAAAACATACAATACCCCTCCTCCAACATTACAACCCACCACCCACATACCCCTAATCTAACCCAAACCCCCCTTAAATAAACCTAACACTAAGCCCCTGAAGATCTTCCTACCTTGTCTTCACCATGCCAGGTATCACCGATCGCTACAGGATCCGAAATCTTCATCCAAGCCCAAGCGGGGGCTGGAGATCCATCATCCGGCTGAAGTCTTCTATCAAGCGACGGCTGAAGAGGTCCAGAAGAGGCTCCAAAGTCTTCCTCCTATACGGGCAGAAGAGTAGATCCGGACCGGCAACCATCTTCTTCAAAGCGGTGACAAGCGGCTCCATGTTGAAGACCTCCGTCGCGGATCCATCCTCTTCTTGCGACGTCCTAAGTCCGAATGAAGGTTCCTTTAAATGACGTCATCCAAGATGGCGTCCCTCGAATTCCGATTGGCTGATAGGATTCTATCAGCCAATCGGAATTAAGGTAGGGAAAATCTGATTGGCTGATTGAATGTTCCGATCAATGTTGAACTGTTCCGATCAGCCAATAGAATGCGAGCTCAATCTGATTGGCTGATTGGATCAGCCAATCGGATTGAACTTGAATCTGATTGGCTGATTCCATCAGCCAATCAGATTTTTCCTACCTTAATTCCGATTGGCTGATAGAATCCTATCAGCCAATCGGAATTCAAGGGACGCCATCTTGGATGACGTCATTTAAAGAAACCTTCATTCAGACTAAGGACGTCGCAAGAAGAGGATGGATCCGCGACGGAGGTCTTCAACATGGAGCCGCTTGTCACAGCTTTGAAGAAGATGGTTGACGGTCCGGATCTACTCTTCTGCCTGGATAGCATGAAGACTTTGGAGCCTCTTCTGGACCTCTTCAGCCGTCGCTTGATAGAAGACTTCAGCCGGATGATGGATCTCCAGCCCCCGCTTGGGCTTGGATGAAGATTTCGGAGCCTGGAGCGATCAGTGATACCTGGCATGGTGAAGACAAGGTAGGAAGATCTTCAGGGGCTTAGTGTTAGGTTTATTTAAGGGGGGTTTGGGTTAGATTATGAGTATGTGGGTGGTGGGTTGTAATGTTGGGGGGGGTGTATGTTTTCTTTTTACAGGCAAAAGAGCTGAATTCTTTGGGGCATGCTCCGCAAAGGGCCCTTTTCAGGGCTGGTAAGGTAAAAGAGCTTTTCTATTTTAATTTTAGAATAGGGTAGGGCATTTTTTTATTTTGGGGGTCTTTGTTATTTTATTAGGGGGCTTAGAGTAGGTGTAATTAGTTTTAAATTGTTGTAATATTTTTCTAATGTTTGTAAATATTTTTTTATTTTTTTGTAACTTAATTCTTTTTTATTTTTTGTACTTTAATTAGTTTATTTCATTGTATTTATCTGTAGGTATTGTATTTAATTAATTTATTGATAGTGTAGTGTTAGGTTTAATTGTATGTAATTGTAGGTAATTTATTTAATTAATTTATTGATAGTGTAGTGTTAGGTTTAATTGTAACTTAGGTTAGGATTTATTTTACAGGTAATTTTGTAATTATTTTAACTAGGTAGCTATTAAATAGTTATTAACTATTTAATAGCTATTGTACCTAGTTAATATAATTACAAAGTTGCCTGTAAAATAAATATTAATCCTAAAATAGCTACAATATAATTATAATTTATATTGTAGCTATATTAGAGTTTATTTTACAGGTAAGTATTTAGCTTTAAATAGGAATCATTTTTTTAATAAGAGTTAATTTATTTCGTTAGATTTTAATTATATTTAAGTTAGGGGGGTGTTAGTGTTAGACTTAGCTTTAGGTGTTAATACATTTATTATAGTAGCGGTGTAGTCCGGTCGGCAGATTAGGGGTTAATAATTGTAGGCAGGTGGAGGCGACGTTGGGGGCGGCAGATTTGGGGTAATAAATATAATATAGGGGTCGGCTGTGTTAGGGGCAGCAGATTAGGGGTACATAGGTATAATGTAGGTTGCGGCGGTGTACGGAGCAACAGATTAGGGGTTAAAAAAAATATGCAGGTGTCAGCAATAGCGGGGCAGCAGATTAGGGGTTAATAAATATTATGTAGGTGTCGGCGGTATTAGGGGCAGCAGATTAGGGGTACATAGGGATAACGTAGGTTGCGGCGGTGTGCAGTCGGCAGATTAGGGGTTAAAAAATTTTAATAGAGTGGCGGCGATGTGGGGGGACCTCGGTTTAGGGGTACATAGGTAGTTTATGGGTGTTAGTGTACTTTAGAGCACAGTAGTTAAGAGCTTTATAAACCGGCGTTAGCCCAGAAAGCTCTTAACTACTGACTTTTTTCTGCGGCCTGAGTTTTGTCATTAGATTTCTAACGCTCACTTCAGCCACGACTCTAAATACCGGCGTTAGACAGATCCCATTGAAAAGATAGGATACGCAAATGGCGTAGGGGGATCTGCGGTATGGAAAAGTTGCGGCTGGAAAGTGAGCGTTAGACCCTTTCCTGACTGACTCCAAATACCAGCGGTAGCCCAAAACCAGCGTTAGGAGCCTCTTACGCTGGTTTTGACGGCTACCGCCAAACTCTAAATCTAGCTGTAAGGTAGCTACAATGTAACTATTAGTTATTTTGTAGCTATATTAGGGTTTATTTTGACGGTAAGTATTTAGTTTTAAATAGGATTAATTTATTTAAAAGTAGAAAATGTATTTTGTGTTATTTAAATTATATTTAATTTAGGGGGGTTAGACTTAGGTTTAGGGGTTAATACATTTAATATAGTAGCGGCGACGTTGGTGGCGGCAAATTAGGGGTTAATAAATGTAGGTAGATGTCGGCGATGTTAGGGACGGCAGATTAGGGGTTAATAATATTTAACTAGTATTTGCAAGGCAAGAGTGCAGCGGTTTAGGGGTTAATATATTTATTAAAGTGGCGGCGATGTCAGGTTCGGCAGATTAGGGGTAAATATTTTTATTTAGGTGTTTGCGATGTGGGGGGGGCCTCATTTAGGGGTTAATAGGTAGTTTATGGGTGTTAGTGTACTTTTTAGCACTTTAGTTAAGAGTTTTAAACTACAGCTTTGTAGCGTAAAACTCTTAACTACTGACTTTCAAATGCAGTAGGAGTCTTGACAGGAGAGGGTGTACCGCTCACTTTTAGGAAGACTCGTAATACCGGCGTTAGGAAAATCCTATTGAAAAGATAGGTTACGCAATTGACTTAAGTGGATTTGCGGTATTTTAGAGTTGCGAAAAAAAAGTGAGCGGTACACCTGTACCTGCCAGACTCGTAATACCAGCGGGCGTTAAAAAGCAGCGTTGGGACCTTTCAACGCTGCTTTTTAAGGCTAACGTCAAACTCGTAATCTAGCCGTTAGTGTTTTTTTCTGAGACTGGCTGCTTTGTTTTCTCTGAATATATAATATAGATTCATATTATCTTGAATTAATATATTTCAGAGAAAGGATACCTTTGGGAGTGAGCGCTTTTAGGGCTTGTCTGAGGACTCTTCTAGTCACCAGATATTCTAGTTTTGTTTTTATATATTTATGTAATCCACTGAAATAAGTTCACTCCCACGAACATTAAATTTCAATTCTGCCAAGGTGCTATAGAAAGTTCAAATATCCAAGTTATAACACAAGTACTCATTGGACTTGATACAGGTGAAATAAAAAGTGTTTTATTGGGGGCAGAGCCAGCTATCATGCAGAGAGGATGTGTTTGAACATGGCTCCTGCACTAAATAATAAAAAACTCATAAAATTTAGCTAATTCGCATAGCACAAGAGATGTACTCACTCTAAAGGAGCCCTGCAATAACTGAAGACCTCGCTGGCGATTTATAAGAAGGTTTTGGGTGCCAGAGAGGAGCGACAGATTGAGGCCTTGCCGAGCTCGGGGTCTCCCTGAGAGAACTGTATACCACGTATCTCGCAGCAAGATAATAGTAAGTGGGCCCGAGCTGGGTTTTTTTTTGGAGCGGTGTCTGCTGGAGTGTGAGGACTCTGGGATCATGGAGGGGCTATTAGCGGCATTGCACAACTGGCAGGAGGACTTAGAGTGCAAGATGGGCCGTAGATTTGACCGCCTCCTAACCATCATGGCGGATACCCATGCAGAAATTGCTACTGAAGTTTCGGAGGTGGCACCACAAGCAGCTTTGAACGCACAGCGCAGTGATTCTCAGGAGGATATTGATCAACCTCCGGATAACTCACCGCTCACCGCAGAATCAGAGGCCTGTAGATTACCAGCGACCCGGTACAGGTCAGATCTCTTAATCCAGACACCCAGGGGGGACTGTGGGAGCTCCTACCACTGCGCTGCTACACTTCAGGAGGGTGCGCACAGAAGACAATTCTACTCCAACATGACCCACAGCCTGAGGCTACATCGGATGGACATATCATGCTGGGAAACTCTGGATTTACCTGGCGTTTTGGTGAGGCAACTGTTTGTAAAGACCGGTGTGGGCTGAGCATTCCTACTGTGGCTGTCATCTGTGCAGCTACCGCCATGTTCAGCAGGGTGCCTCTGTTCTAACATTGCAATCCCATATGACGACCGTTAGGTCTGAACTCACAGACTCAATTTTGTGAACATTTTATTTCGTGGCCCCGGCAATATTCATATTTGTCAGCTTATTGGAGATATGAGAACCTATATCCTCTCTGATTATTTGGCTAACTGTGGATCTAAACTAAGTACCTATTTGACTACTCTTGCAAGTTATACTCTACTCCCCTCTTCTTCTAGTTAAAAATGTTTTGCCCTGAATTTTTTATGTTAAGAGAGTGATTGATGTGTGATGTGCATTCCCTTCTGACCTCGCAACTGTTCCCTTCTATGCTGGTGCACTCTTAGCTCACCCATATGTTTGTCTGTGCATTCAGCTTCCCGGGGAATATAGATCCGGTGTCTTATACAGAGTGTGGCCACCATTCAGTATGCATGAATCTATGGGTTTGCTTCATGCCTCACCATTGCTGTTAATATGCTTATTTATACTGAACAGTAGATATGCAGGAGCTTAGCTATGTGAACTATTATTGTTTTTGCTGTCCACAATATATACTCCTCCTGACAATAGATGTACACCTGACGCACATTATTAGTGTGCTCCTGCCATGCCTATAGTAATACATTTAGACCCCATTGTCCATGCTATACTGCCTAGCCTTAGATGTCAAGTTTGCACTCTTACTTAGTTCTCTCTTGGGTAATTAGCGGCCTGTTATCATATCTACACTCAAGCTGTGTTGAAGTCAGCCATTAAGCCTGTAAACTGACTACCCTATATTTTTTACCTCCTTCTAAAGATTTAGGAGCCCCAATACTGAATAATTCCAGGCCCAGGCTCCCGAGTGTTATAGCACTCTGCTGACAACGCATGGTTGTCTATAGTTGTGGGTATCAATTGGGAGACCTATGTTAGATGTTACACACAAGTGTGGAATGAGTTCTTATATATATTATATTTCTTGTCACCCTCTGTATGATAACTAGGGCCCATATAGGTATAAATGCTTAATATCAATGTTTTATGGATAGTCAGGATGATAGCCTACATATTCTATCATTATATTGTCTTGTATGATTAACCTAGAGCTTTGTTTGAAATGTACAATCTAGTCTGGGCTGTCCACATGCTTAGTTGTCCTTATTCAGATAGTCATAGTGTTAAGTTGCTCTATCAATATCTTTGGGCTCTATGTTAGGAGTGTAAGTTAACAATTGTAAGATCTGTCATTTTTGGCTTTTCCTCCGCCCGCCCCCCCCCTCCTCCTCCCCCCCCCGCCACCTCCTTCCCCCCCCCCTCCACCTCCTTCCCCCCCCCCTCCACCTCCTTCCCCCCCCTCCACCTCCTCCCCCCCCCTCCACCTCCTCTCCTCCCCCTCCCCCCTTCTCCTCCTCCCCCCCTCCTCCTCCCCCCCCCCCACCTCCTCCTCTTCCCCCCCTTCTCCTTCCCTCCTTCTCCCCCTCCTTCTCCTTCCCCTTCCCTTCCCCTCCTCCTCCCCTTCCCCTCCCCCTCATTACTTCTGTGCGGTTGGGGATGATTCCCTTTCTCTCTGCACCCTTTTGGCAGAGTTTAGTAGCCTCTGCCCTACCTGTAGAGCCACGAGAGTTTTTTTCTTTCCCCTGCACCATGATAGAATGGCTCACAGGGGCTCAACACAGGATCATTGATTTTATAGTGATTTCCTGTTTTCTGAAGTTTACTTAAGATAATAGTTTTGAGATTGCCTATGTTCTAATGGAGGCTCAGTACTAATGGTTATTGGATTATAATAACAATTGGGAGAGGCTATACTCCATGCTTTTCCAAATGATGATCTTCACAGAGTTACCCTGATGCCTTTATTATGCTTTACTATCTTGATATTGTTTATGCACTTCATAATCTGTATTTATCCCACATAAGTTGAAATTGCAATCTTTACTATTATCTACGTTGCCATATCCTCAATTGTTTTGTTTAACTTTTGGTCCCACGACTGGACCTGCTTGTCTGAGGAACTCGCAAAACCTATAAGATTTGAAAAAAATGAGGTGCCCACTGTGTAATGTCATGCCAGTATAATATAAGTTGTATAATGTATTCTGTTGATGAGACTGTTGTCAATGTGTTATTCAACCTCAATAAAAAAATTATTTAATAAAAAAAAAAAAAGTGTTTTATTCCATATAAACCAGTGACGTTTCAAGTGACCAACGTTGGTCTGATGAAGGGGTGAACACCCCAAAAAGTCACTGGTTTATATGGAATAAAACACTTTTTATTTTACCTGTATCAAGTCCAGTGAGTGCTTGTGTTATAACTTGGATATATATATATATATATACTGTATATAAAAGATCGGGCAAAACACTCATATAATCGTCCATCAGTTCTTATGCCTGGGGTGTTCTTCAAATATATCATATCATAAGTAAGGTGACCATACATACTGGTTTTACCAATACAGTACTGATTTTTTGGACATTGCTCTGGTTAGTCGTGAGATCTAACCAGTACAGTTTAGGACTACAAAATAAAAAATTATTAATTTATCAAAAGATTGAGAACCTTGATAAACCAGCTTTAAATCAATTTAATTAATTTATCCTAGTTTTATTTTTATTTTACACAACGGTTCTTGTCGTTTTGATATCGTCAATACTCGGCATTCAGCACACGCACTCTCACTATATTGTGGCAACTCTTCGATAATACTCCAGTGCATTACATACAGCCTGACTGTGGAAACTCGATGATGACGTTGTCACACAGAGCCCGTCAAACTTGACCAATTCAGTGTTAGTTTCGGACTTTAAAAGGTCCTCCGTAGCACAGGACAGGCACCAGTGATCTGGCGTCTTTGGACCGTGACACTGGCCCTCAGAGTTCCGCGCTCTCTCGGTTACTCAAGCTTTTCGCTCCACCATTTTCATGGCACACCTCGCTGCTTCGCCAGGACCCGATGACTTCGTCCCCTTGGACCAGGATTGATGCTTTCACCCCTTTGGACCAGGACCAGCGTCTTTGTACTCCCTCGATCCGGGACCGGTAACTTTGTCCCCTCGAACTAAGACCAACATCCAACAAAGTTTGTAATAATTGTTTATTGTTTTGGCCCCCAAGGTGCCAAAAAAATGAATGTGAGTCTTCAATTATGAGTTAAAATCAAAATTTACATTCATCAAAGCAAGTACTAATAATGACAATAGTGAGGTGGAATGTGTAAAATGCAGAAGTGTATTTTCTATTGCAAACAGATGAAAAAACAACATTGAAAACCACATACAAACAGTCAAATATAAACGGGACGTGTCTGCAGCAATCGCAAGTATGAGTGTGACATAATATTTTAAGAAAAAACTATTTGAAAGAAAACTAGCTGCAGCTGAAGGTTTATGGGTGTACCACACAGTAATGCATAATCACTCATTCCGATCAATGGATTGTACCTGCAAGCTGATTAAAATATGTTTTGATTCCAGGTTTACATGTTCTAGAACAAAATGCGAGGCAATAGTTACAGATGTGCTGGTGCCTTATACGAAACAGTTACTGGAAGGGGATTTAGATGCTGTAAAGTTTATTTCTATTTATTCGGAGGCATCAAACCACAAGGAAGTAAAGTTGATTCCCATAATAATAAGGTATTTTGCATACCAGTCTGGAATACACGTCAACATTTTGGAAGTAAGAGATTTGTCAGGCGACATAGTTACTGATTATATTTTGGAATTGTTAAAAAAGTAGCGTTTAGATACCAAGGTACTTGGATTTTTTTTACCAAGCTGAAATCAAATTTGGGTGGAAGAGAGCTTGTGGGAATTGGTTGTGCCACTTATATTTTGAACAATGCTATACAAACTGTAGCCAAGTATACCAATTAATGTGCAAACTTTCATCACAAAGATTTATTCATACTTTTATATATATATATATATACACACAGTGCGTGTCAATGAATTGAAAGAATTTTGAGAATTTGTTGACATTGAATACTATGAAAGTCTTGGGATACAGTGCCACACAATGGTTGGCATTATGACCCGCGATTGAGCGCATCCTACAAATATATCCTGCCTCAAACGAGTAGAGCCCCACAATTATCACATTATTTTGATAATTCAGAGACAGAGTATTGGCTTTACTTTTTGCGTAACGTGTCATCAATGATCCACAATGCTATTTTGAAACTAGGACAGGAAATTTCTATTATAGAAACTAGCAACATTTACAGTGACTTAAAAACAAAATTAGCTGACAGAAAAGAAAATGTTTTCTTGCTGTTACAGGTGCAGCAAAATTTGAAGCAGCTTAAGGAAGAAGGCTTATTAAAATCTGCTGTTTTCAAAGAAAAAGTGGTAGAATTTTATGACACAGGAATTCAATATCTAGAGGAACGGGAAGGACCTATTAAGCATACCAAAAAATTAAATTAGGTTTTGTTAAACACTAAACTCACCCATGACAACATTTAAGTTTGCACTGATTACATTCTTCAGTATGTTTCTGAAATCAATTTAGCAGAAGATAAACTGTTTGATGAAATCTGCTTTGTCCTGCTCTACACTACAGGTGAAAAAATCACTCACTGGAGACAACATTTTGTACCAGTATCGACCAGATGGCTTGAAATATTCAAAACCTTCAGTGAAAATGATGTTTCCTACAAAGATATTGGCAAATTGGTAGAATATTGTCTCTGTTTACCAGGAATCAATGCACCTGCCGAAAGTCTTTTTTCTTTGATATGGTCCAGTGATAAAACTCAATTACATGTTGAAACTTTGGAATGTTTGCTAATAACTAAATATAAGTTTAACCAAACTTGCATGGAATTTTATAAAAACATCCAGGAAAACAAATTATTATTAAAATCAATACACTCTTTACAAAAATATAAGAAGCAAAATTAGGAATGTAGATTAAGTACTTTTGTACCATGTTTTATTAAAACCATCCTGTTTTACTTGTTTCTTTATTACTTGGATCCCAAAATCTTAAGTATACAATTATGTACTAATCTAGCCATATCAATTTTTTTTCTCGCAAAATTACTTTAATAATATAAATATAGCAGTACATGTTATTGTATTCTTTCACTTAAAGGAGAAAAACATAAGCAAGCAAACTCCGCAATATTTTCTCAACTTGTATTCTACGACAGCGACTATCACTTATTATGCTGGCAGAGCTATTTTAAATGTCCTGGTTTTAAATTTGAAAAAAATGGTCACCTTATATATAAGTAAGGCACTCACTGGGTTTTGAAAACTGTTTGTTTATTTAAACATGTGATGTTTCGGGGTCACCTCCGTCCTCAGACATTTATGCATATATAAAAAGTGACTCACCGTTTAAATCTCATTTCTAGATCCCCTCCATGCCGCTGCCAGTTGTGTTCTGGTAGCACCAGATATCACGTGACCTTCGACTCAATCCATCCTGTTGAGGAAACTATTTCTCCCTTTGTCAAACTACAATACAAAGGTTGAAAAATATCCAAAAGGTTTTCTAATCCACAGAAAAAAAACTTAGTAGGCAATGTGGTGTTATGGAGATATTGTCCTCTATTTATGAAAGGTCTTGCGGACCTGATCCGACAGTGCGGATCAGGTCCGCAAGACCTCGCTGAATGCGGAGAGCAATACGCTCTCCGTATTCAGCATTGCACCAGCAGCTCACAAGAGCTGCTGGTGCAACGCCGCCCCCTGCTGACTCGCAGCCAATCGGCCACCAGCAGGGAGGTGTCAATCAACCCGATCGTATTCGATTGGGTTGAATTGCGGTGATTCCTGTCTGCCTGCTCAGAGCAGGCGGACAGGGTTATGGAGCAGCGGTCTTTAGAAACACGGGCCACATAGCCGGAAATTTATCTCAGCATGCTAAGGCACTGTGGCTGAGCTCTGTAGCAACCGAAGGGTTGCAGGTTCGATCCCCGGCGAGGTCCACTCAGCCTTTCATCCTTCCGAGGTCGATAAAATGAGCAGCGCCTTGAGACCCTTACGGGTGATTAGCCTCGCTTTACAAGTACCCAATACAATACATACAATACAATTGTGTTAAAAAGACTACAACTACCAGCAATCCCTAGAATCAAATAATTGCAGTAGAATAGAATTTCCCAAAATCTTTTTTTTTTAAATTGAAGTTAGACTGAATCAAGCACACAGTAGGCTGCAGTAGTAAAGTGTTTTTTACTTTTCTCTCCCATTATATGTAAAAAAATATTTTTTCATAAAAACTGCAAAACATTCATCTTAATTTATCTGAAAGTAGACAATCTGATACTTCTTTATCTGAGTAGGTCTGCAAACATACATAAAGTTACAGTGAATGTAAAGCTTGACGAATGTGTGCTGGTTTTTAAAAATCCTATTATAAACAGGGGCACTTTCATTCATCAAACATTACATTTCACTCATTTTGTTATAATACTTACCTTTTATTCTTAAAAGCCGCTCCAGCGCTTCCCCCACCCGTCGCAAGTCTCTTCATATGTCTGTAATGACAAATCCAGCTTCCTCCAATGGACTCAGGCCGTGATTGGAGAAAACCGGATTGGTCATTGCTGACGTATAAGGAGGCTTGCGATGGCCGGGGGAAGCGCTGGAGTGGCTTTCAAGAATAAATGGTGAGTATTTTAACAACATGAGTGAAATGCAAAGTTTGATGAAAGAAAGTGCCCCTGTTTTTAATAGGATTTTTAAAAACCGTCAAACTTTACATTCACTTTAAATAGAAATAGAAAGTAAGAGAGAATCAGGAGAGGGAATATTTCAGATTAAAGTTGGGAAGAGAGAGGGAGATAGGATGAAAAGCCAGCAGCCACGAGTACCCACAAATTCCCAGAGTCACTCAGTGTGAAGCAATAGGGTCAACTTGTTCTGTAAAGTTTGAAAATGAATAAAATACTAATAAATAATAAAAAATTAAAAAAAACAGCAAGACAGGAAATTTGCCATGTGTGGGCACTCAAAAAATTCTGCTCCACTTGTAATCAAGCCCTTAGTGTTTAATATCCCTTTAAAACTGTCACAGTTTCAAAACTATTTGAAAACCTTGTTTATCATTTGTTAGTAAAATGTCTAGGAGGCCTATTTATCAAATGTCTGTGCGGATCAGGTCCAACAGACATAGCTGAATGCGGAGAGTAATACACTCTCCGTATTCAGCCAATCGGCCGCCAGCAGGGGGGTGTCAATCAACCCGATCGTACTCGATTGGGTTGAATTGTGCCGATTTCTGTCTGTCTCATCAGAGCAGGCGGACAGGGTTATGGAGTAGCGGTGTTTAGACCGCTGCTTCATAACTGCTGTTTCTGGCGAGCCTGAAGATTCGCCAGAAACACGGGCCATTTGGAGCTTGATAAATGGGCCTCTAAGTCTTCTATGGGGTATTAATATCCTGTACGCAAACTTTTCTACCTAAAAATAAAAAAAAACATGTCAAAGTTTAAAAGCACATTAATTTAAATGACAAAATTACTTTAAATTCATATTATATTATTTTATATTATAAGACATACGTGTAACACACTACACAAACATGTACAATATACCTACAATCCTTCAGCTACTTTGGGTTTTTTATTAAGTTTTGAATGGTAGTAACCTGGATTTTAATGAGGGTGAATTGTGAGTTTCTAATTTTGTAGAGAATACCCTCCAGCTTAGGCGCACCTTTTCACACAAACCTGTCTCGCCACCCTTTCAGTAGCGAGATTAGTATTTGTATTAAATCTACCGGATATATACTGAAAACTAGGGCTGGGCGAATGTGTTTATATCCGAATTTGAATGTTAGAACGAATGTTATTGTAGAAATTCGATTTACATAATAGAATGTTGATGAGAACGAATATTACAGTTTTCGAATGTCACATTCGAATTCGAATATTACATTTTATAAAACACAATTGTAGACTAGAAACACTATTTCGAATGTCACATTCGAATCGAATATCACATTCGAATCAAATGTCACATTCGAATATTACATTTGTAAAACAGTATTAGACTAGAAATACTAATTCGAATTTGAATGTTACATTCGAATCGAATATCCCATTCGAATCGAATATCACATTTAAAACACAGTATTAGACTAGAAATACTATTTCAAATTCGAATGTGACATTCGAATTCGAATGTAGCATTCAAATTCGAATATTACATTTATTAAACACAGTTGTAGACTAGAAATACTATTTCAAATTTGAATGTCACATTCAAATTTGAATGTCACATTCAAATTCGAATGTCACATTCGAATTTGAATATTACATTTCGAAATTGAATGAATACATAGCTAAACATTCTATTATTCGAACGAATATTTTCGAATTTTATTGAAAAATTATAAAACGAAAATTCGAAAATAGAATGTTAGAATGTTATATAAACATTCAAAATTCGATTCGAACGAACAAATGTATCAAAATTCTTTTTAAATTTCGAATTTTTAGAAACATTCGCCCATCCCTACTGAAAACCAGAATCAGTAACATATCTACTATTTGAATTATTACTAAACATAAACCATTTTTACTTGTAGTGAAAACACATTATATGTTGTATAAACATGCTTTGAAAACATGCCCCCCATACTGGGAATGTGGGTGGATTGTTTAACAGGCAATGATCCCCATAGTTTTCTATGAATGCACATTGTCACACGTCTAGAACGAGAGCCTCAGCCAACTTTTTTTTTAATATCTCCTGGAGCATGGTTTTTGAGACAAAAATGGACCATTGTTGCTGATCTGACAACCCATTTAACATTGGGCCTTAAAGAGGATATTGGTAAATTAACATCTCTGCGCCAATTTCTGGAGCACTATATGGAAGCAGTTTTACAAGAATGTTATCCATTTACAAGAGCACTAGATGACCAGGGGTCAAGTTGAGCGGGAACACATGGGAACGGAGTTCCTGCACTATTTTTGCAGGAGGAACTAAGTTCCCTCTGGACTGAGAACAGAAACTCTTCAGTAAACACTGCTGCTGCTGGTGGTGGGAGGAGCTGGAATTCAGTCTGGTTAGAGGGATAGTGAGATCCTCAAGTAATGGGAAGTAAAACTTCCTACAATACACTAAATGCAAGCCTGTCAGGGGTCCTACTGTGTTATCACCCCGCAATGTGTGTAACACATGGTGCTTACATTTATGTGTGGCCTGCTCAGGGGTTATTTAACTCCCCTCAGCAGAAATAGGACTATTGCACCTTAAGTGGGTGAGACTCTGTGACAGAGGAGGATTCTCAGGCCCAAATGGCAACCATTCCACCCCATTATTTGATTTAATTTGCTTTTATTAACCAAAGTGTATAGATTATATACATATAAATACAGCATGTGTGTGTGTATATATATATATATATATATATATATATATATATATATATATATATATATAAATATAAAACAATATGAATTGTGAGTGGGGGTGGAAGACTTTGTGAGTTCCCATACTTTTTGTAGGACTTGACCCCTGTAGATGGCAGACTATTTCCTGTCATGTAGTGCTTGCCAGTTCAACAATGTTAAGAAAATTGGAATGTGAAATAGTAATATTTCATGTCGGGTTAGTGCACTTGAGTAAACACGATTGGGTTTGCGATCGAGTATGATTGTTTTTTTCCATTCTATGAAATCTATAGGGGAATATGCTAGCAAAGTTGCAATATTCTAACTTCGGCCCATGAGCGAAAACTTTTAACTTTCAACTTGTAATATGTATGGTACTCAAATTGCTAGCGAATTCAATGCTCAAAATAGCGTGCCACTTGTAATCTAGTCCTAGAGGCGATAACATTTTTTACAGTGCACTGTTCTTTTAAGAACATTTGATCTATCTAGTATATATGATTTTTTTCAGTTCACTTTAAAACCGAGACAAGGAAAAAAATATATTGAATGCTAATCTACATTACAACATTTAACCATAATGAAAGCATCGATCATCTGAAGCAGAATAGCAGTATGTATGTAATTAAATCACGCACAGCGCATTAAGAGTTCTTTAATCATACAGTGTAATATTTTATAAACTGCTTTTGAATTATTGTATTCGTGCAGATGATTATGAGAAATTGAACCAGATATAAGGTCAATGACAGAGTCTCTTCAGATACCGCAGAATGCTGGCTGGATTCCATTAAATTCCATATTGCTGCGTGTGTCCCTAGCAATGGGATAAAACATTTATGATTTCAAGTGAATGACAAATATCTGACATTCCATCTCAATTCTCATCAAAACTGATAAATGGCAGCTCTTTATAATAGCGTTGATGTCATAATAGAAACAGCTCACTATAGTCATTTGTTAATAAAATAAAATTGACTTTAAATAGGTTCAAATCATTTCTAGTTCACAAGGTTCGCAAATTTAAATAAATGACCAAATGACATAGAAATGAATTATTTATCTGGCCATGGAATATTAAATATTATTTAAAGGAATGAATCACTTTTGATCAAACCATTATGAAATTAAAGTGTGACCTTTAAATTTCAATAATAATGATAATAATAATAATATGTAAAGGCCTGTGCTTAAAGGGGTATGAAACCAAAAATTAAAAAAAAAATCTCTATTTTACTTACTTATATTAAAAAAAAATATTTGTTTCCATGATAGTCTGTGTTGAAGAGATACTTAGATTGGCATCTGGAGCACTTCATGGCTGGAAATAGTGCTGCCATCTAGTGTTCTTGCAAATGGATAACATTCTTGAAAAACTTCTGCCATATTGTGCTCCAGTAATGGGTTGGCTCCTAAGCATACGTCCCTGCTTTTCAATGAAAGATACCAAGGAAACGAAGAAAAATTGATAATAGAAGTAAAATAGAAAGTTGTTTTAAATTGCATGCTCTATCTGAATCAGTAAATACCAAGAGAAAGAATCCCCTTGTAGGGTGACTACAGGCACACACTGGGAAATGTATTTTAACAACTTTGTGTTGTGATGATGCATATGTTGCGTACTATTTGCAGACACACTTAGTGAATGGAATTTCTGTATGCAGCAACAGGTAAGTACCAAGGGAGAGTATGGGGAAACAGTCAAAGTATCTACCTCTGTAGTGGTACAATTTATCAGCCCGGTCACCGTGCCGTGAGGATTCCTCATCCGAGAGCCTTCTGTCTGCACAGTCTGTAGCTGCTCCCCTAAAAGACCCCTTCTTCCCTCCAGTTAACTCAACGCTAAACAAGGCCGCTTCTCTCCAGTGGCTGTTTTCTCAAGCTTACAGCTCTCCCACAAGCTGTCACCAATGACGCATATGGTCCATTCAATGTTCTCCTCCAATCAGGTTCTGGCCGGTCAGCCAGTGAGATCCTGGCTTGAATCCAATGTTCGGAGCGCTGAAGCTCGAGCTGTTAACAAGTAAACCATAAACAAAAAATGAATATCAGCGAACTTCAAATCAAAATGCTCCTTTATTGTCATAAAAGCACCAGCTATAAGAACAAGAAAAGCATGGGCATGCTTAACAGGCTTGTCTTCCGCATTTCGGCTACTTTAGCCTTCATATCATAGATAAGATCTTTCTTTCTAATGACACAGTGAGTCCATGGATCATCATCAATTACTTTTTCGAATATCACTCCTGGCCAGCAGGAGGATACAAAGAGCACCACAGCAAAGCTGTTAAATATCACTCCCCTACTCACAATCCCCCAGTCATTTTCTTTGCCTGCAGTTCAAGGAGGAGGGGAAGTTTAGATGTCTGATGAGAAGTTTTCTTCAATCAAGATTTTTTTTTTTAGCAGAGTAAGCTTACTCTATTACTTTCTGGGGTCTAGCCTAGTCCACATCAGTCACTTCAGTAGGGCAGTGGTGGCTTTTGAGAACTTGAGAACTTGTGAGGTACAATCCTCACTGTGTTTTCTCAAGAATCTGCTGCCCTAACTAGAAAACCTGAGTAGGTTTACTCAGTTTTTCTCTCTTCACAGGTCCATGTGAGGTGCTGCACCCTCTCAAACCAGGTGAGCTGTCCTGCAGCCGGACAGCACTTTCAGGTAACTGCCATTTTCATTTTCTTTTTCAAGGAGATTGCTTTCACTTGTTACAGCTAAAAGCTGTCTTATTTAATATGGGACTTTATTAAACCTTCATGTTTGGGGTTTCTTTTAGGCAGTTTGGGCATTGAGACTGTGAGGTGATTTATGGTGGCTTAGTGTGTTATAGTAGTTTTTATACTTTTGGTCATGGAGATTACTATTGTAAGCCATTTTTTTGGGCAGTTAGGGCTCTGTAACTGCTCTGTATTTGAAAAGGGGATTGTTTCTTCTGTGAGGGAAGTCACTCTGTGAGCTGCAGGACAGGTAGGCACCTCAGTAAAGCTACTGAGGTTTATAGGTAGCCTGAGGTCTATTTGGTTTGTTGCGCTAACACACATTTCTATTTAAAGACACAGTACACATTTATTTTTTATTTTCAAATAAAGACTTTTTACACTTTATCCTTATTTATTACATAAGATGGATCAAGAGGCTTTTAAAACCATTATCCCAGGCGAAGTTGCTGCTTGTCAGTTATGTTTTGATGCTCAGGTGAAACCCCTAGTTCCTTTTTGTTCCTCATGCAATTGAGAGAACTTTAAGTTATAGAGATAAAATATTTGACCATGAGCCACCATTTTCCCAGGCAAATGCTATTCAGGCGTCTCCTGTTGCATTTATGCCGCAGCTTTCTCCTCAAGCGTCCCAGCTTTTTCAGTCTCCACATACAGTGCCCTGTGTTTCCTCTTGCAATCCTGTAGGATTTTCTCTACAAGAAAACAAAAAAACACCAGACTACACAAAATATGTGTGTCTAAAAGAGAGGGCGCCTCTCGTTTTTTGTGTCTCCTAGGACTCGCTGACATTATTTTCTCTACAAGACATTGCTTCCCAGGTATCCCTTGTGGTATCTGAGGCCTTGCCAGCTTTACCCATGTTGCAGGGAAGGTGTAAAAGGAAATTTAAGGAAACAGTTAGTAAGGGTTCTGATCAAGTTCTGACTATACAGAGTGTCCCTTCCCATAAGCCTGAGGAAGAAGACATGTCAGTAGCATCTGAGGGGGAAATCTCAGACAGTGTAATTCCTTCTTCTGATGCTGAAGTGGTATCCTTCAGATTTAAGATAGAACACCTTCGCTTATTACTTAAGGCGGTTTTGGCTACTTTGGACGACTCCGACACAACTATCATAGTCAATCCTAAAAAATCTAGTACATTGAACAAATAATTTGATGTTCCCTCCACAGTGGAGGTTTTACCCAGTCCTGACTGTGCTGCAGAGATTATTGCTCGAGAATGGGAAAGACCTGGTATTCTCTTTTCTCCATCTCCTATTTTTAAGAAGATGTTTCCTATAGCGGATTCTATTAAGGAGTCGTGGCAGATGGATCCTAAAGTAGAAGGAGCGATCTCCACTTTAGCCAAGAGGACTACTATTCCCATAGAGGATAGTTATTCTTTTAAAGATCCAATGGATTAAAAATTGGAGGCTTTACTAAAAAAGATGTATGTCCACCAGAGTCTACAATGGCAACCTGCGGTGTGTATTGCCACTGTTACCTGTTGCGGCTTACTGGTTTGATCCGTTGTCTGATGGATACCCCTTTTGATGAGATCCAGGACAGGATTAAGGCTCTCAAGTTTGCCAATTCCTTAATTACAGATGCTTCCTTACAGGTTATTAAACTGAGAGCCAAAATTTCTGGTTTTGCTGTCCTAGCCAGCAGGGCCTTGTGGTTGAAGTCCTGGTCTGCGGATGTTTCATCTAAATCTAAGCTCATGGCTATTGCTTATGAGGAAAGTCCAATAATAGAGACAGCACCACTGTTAGTGCTCCGGCAAAGGGGATAGACTGCAAAAACGCCAAAATATAACAAAATAAAATGATGGTGCCAGCACTGTGGATAAAATTATACTTTTATTGAAAACCTTAAGAATAAGTTGCGATGTTTCGGGGAGACCCCCTTAATCATGCAATCTGATACAAACACTTTGCGATACACTTTTAAATCCTTTGGATATTCGCGCCAACTCTGTGATGCACTGTGTCAAGAAATAAATAAATTTATCAGGTAAGCATAAATTTCGTATTTTTCTTTAGTGATTCAGATAGAGCATGCAATTTTAAGCAACTTTCTAATTTACTCCTATTATCAATTTTCTTCGTTTTCTTGCTATCTTTATTTGAAAAAGATGTCATCTAAGCTTTTTTCTTGGTTCAGTACTCTGGACAGCACTTTTTTATTGGTGGATGAATTTATCCACCAATCAGCAAGGACAACCCAGGTTGTTCAGCATCTAAACTTACATTCTTGCATTTTAAATAAAGATACCAAGAAAATAAAGAAAATTTGATAATAGGAGTAAGTTAGAAAGTTGCTTAAAATTTCATCCTCTATCTGAATCACAAAAGAACAAGTTTGGGTTCAGTTGCCCTTTAAGGTTGCAGTGTCTAAATAGGTATACATTAGGTAATGCACTCTGAATGTATTTTGTTCATGAAGAATATATACAAATATTATTAACCTGTAAGTTATGCAGAACTGGTACTTATTTGTAGGGGTACTCGATACTTTCTCAAATCAGCTTAAAAGCCTCTATCAAGTAATTAACCTTTTATCTGCTTATGTAAACCTATTGGCATCTATTTATCAAAGCGTCAACTTACTTGCATTCGACGGCACCAATACGCTCGCCTAAGATCGCCTAACATCGCTGCCACGGACCTGAATACGTTCTCCAAAATGATCAAAAAAGCTGTCAAAAAGCTGTGCGCCAAGTACGGTGCGATGAGCAGCGGACTATTGTTAACTAACAGTCATCGATCTTGCTGCTCTTTGGCTTTTTTACAGCTTTCTTGGCACCCTGTCACTAAACACCCACACTATACTAGACTGTTAACCCCCTATGCCGCTCCTGGAGCCCACCGCAACTCTATTAAATATATTAACCCCTAAACCGCCACTCCCAGACCCCGCTGCAACTCTAATAAATGTATTGACCCCTAAACCGCCGCTCCCGGACCCCCGCAACTAAATGCAATTATTAACCCCTAAACCGCCGCTCCCGGGCCCGCCGCAACTAAATATAATTATTAACCCCTAAACCGCCACTCCCGGAGCCCACCACCACCTACATTATACTTATGTTATTAACCCCTAATCTGCCGCCCCCAATGTCGCCACCACTATATTAAATTTATTAACCCCTAAACCTAAGTCTAACCCTAACACCCCCTAACTTAAGTATAATTTAAATAAATCTAAATAAATATTCCTATCATTAAATAAATTATTCCTATTTAAAACTAAATACCTGTAAAATAAACCCTAAGATAGCTACAATATAACTAATAGTTACAATGTAGCTAGCTTAGGTTTTATTTTTATTTTGCAGGCAACTTTGTATTTATTTTAACTAGGTACAATAGTTATTAAATAGTTATTAACTATTTAATAACTTCTTAGATAAAATAAAGACAAATTTACCTGTAAAATAAAACCTAACCTAAGTTACAATTACACCTAACACTACACTATAATTAAAATAAATTCCCTAAACTAAATACAATTAAATACAATTAAAAAAATTATCTAAAGTACAAAAAACCCCACTAAATTACAGAAAATAATAAAATAATTAGATTTTTAAACTAATTACACCTAATCTAATCCCCCTAACAAAATAAAAAAGCCCCCCAAAATAAAAAAAGTCCTACACTATCAGATTAAAGTTCAATTGTATTGGCTGATCCAATCAGCCAATCAGATTGAGCTCTCATTCTATTGGCTGTTCCGATCAGCCAATAGAATGAGAGCTCAATCTGATTGGCTGATTGGATCAGCCAATACAATTGAACTTGAATCTGAATGGCTGATTCAATCAGCCAATCAGATTTTTCCTACCTTAATTCCGATTGGCTGATAGAATCCTATCAGCCAATCGGAATTCGAGGGACGCCATCTTGGATGACGTCATTTAAAGGAACCTTCATTCTGTGTTAGGACGTCGGAAGAAGAGGATGGATCCACGCCGGCTGCTTTAAGATCGACCCGCTCCGTTCCGGATGGAAGAAGATGCCGCCTGGATGAAGACTTCGGACCCTCTGGAGGACCTCTTCTGGCCGGATAGGATGAAGACTTCGGACCCTCTTCTGGACGGATCGCATGGTATCCAGCTGGGTGAAGACAAGGTAGGAAGATCTTCAGGGGCTTAGTGTTAGGTTTTTTTAAGGAGGGTTGGGGTGGGTTAGATTAGGGGTATGTGGGTGGTGGGTTGTAATGTTGGGGGGGATTGTATGTTTTTTTTTACAGGCAAAAGAGCTGATTTCTTTGGGGCATGCCCCGCAAAAAGCACTTTTAAGGGCTGGTAAGGTAATAGAGCTGTTAACTTTTTATTTTAGAATAGGGTAGAGCATTTTTTTATTTTGGGGGGCTTTGTTATTTTTTAGGGTCTTAGAGTAGGTGTAATTAGTTTAAAATTCTTGTAATCTTTTTTTTTTTTTTGCAATTTAGTGTTTTTTGTTTTTTTGTAATTTAGTTTAGTTGATTTAATTGTAGGTAATTGTAGGTAGTTTAGTTAATTAATTTATTGATAGTATAGTGTTAGGTTTAATTGTAACTTAGGTTAGGATTTATTTTAGAGGTAATTTTGTAATTATTTTAACTAGGTAGCTATTAAATAGTAACTAACTATTTAATAGCTATTGTACCTAGTTAAAATAAATACAAAGTTGCCTGTAAAATAAATATAAATCCTAAAATAGCTACAATGTAATTATTATTTATATTGTAGCTATATTAGGGTTTATTTTACAGGTAAGTATTTAGCTTTAAATATGATTAATTTTTTTTAATAAGAAATAATTTATTTCGTTAGATAAAAATTATATTTAACTTAGGGGGGTGTTAGGGTTAGGGTTAGACTTAGCTTTAGGGGTTAATACATTTATTAGAGTAGCGGCGAGGCTTCCTTGTATTGGTTTGTATTTAGTTATCTTTAGGCATTTGTAATATTAATTCCTTCTCTCTTTCAATCAGGTCATTTGGATATCATCTCTCTAAACAATTTAGTCATTTCATCCAATCTATTGTTTAACAGACAACTATCAGTTACAATTCTTTAAACTCTAAGAAATTGACTTCTGGGCAATAAGTTTTTTAGTGTAGTGGGATTTGCACTATCATAGTGTAATAAGTTGTTACGATCAATTGTTTTCCTATAAAGATCTGTTTGCAAATTCCCTTTATCCTTATATACTGTAGTGTCCAAAAATTAAATAGTTTCCTCACTATATTCAATAGTAAATTTAATCTGTTTAGTAGCATTGTTAAAAGATGAGACAAAATCTAATAGGGTGCCAACGTCACCCAACCATAATATTGAATAAACAAAAGGATTTTCATAGACATAATATTCTTCAAAAATATTCATAAATATTTTGGCATATGTTGGAGCGACGTTGGAACCCATAGCAGCTCCCTGCAGTTGTAGAAAAAAATTGATCCTGAAACAGAAAGAAATCACAATGTAGAACAAGCTCCATTTACTGATGACAATATGTCTCAGACTAGGATAATGTGTGTTTTACTGCTCCTATCCCACTGGAGTGTGGAATGGATGTATAAAGGCTTGAAACATCCAAACTAAATATTATACATTTTCCAGAGGGTAGGTCTAAAGATTGCAATTTACCCAGAAAATCATTTGTATCTTTAATGAATGAGTTAGACTTTTCTACAAATGGTCTCAAAATCTTATCAAGATAAATTGCAATGCTAGAAAATGTTGACCCCATCCCTGAGACATTTGGTCTCCCAGGAGGTTCCCTTACATGTTTGTGCACTTTTGGCAGAGTATAAAAAATGGGTATTCTAGTTGGTCAATGTTAAAAACGTTGCTGTCTCATTAGTGATTAAACCCCTTTCAAGGACTGTGAGATACACAGTTCTATCTCACATTGTATTCTGGAAAAAGGATTACTATTGATGGGTAAATATACCTCCCTATTAGCTAGCGTAATTTCATTCACATAGTAATCCTTGTCCAAAATTACAACAGCTCCACCCTTATCAACTTCCTTTAAAATAATTTTGTTATTATGAAGAGATTCCATAGTCATCGTATTACATGTAGTGAAGTTGTTAATACCAGGACTTTTTCTATTTTGTTTATTTTTACGTAAATGTTCAATATCAATTTAAAGAAAACATCAATGCTAGGATTATATTTCAATGGCAATAAATTACTTTTGTTTCTCAAGCCTAATTTCTTTATAGAAAGATTATCAGTCACAGAATGGATGTTATCAATTTCTTTTCACTTAGACACCACATTATGGGGACCCTGTTTCTAAAGATCGCTGCTCCATAACTTGTCCACCTTCTCTGAGGCAGCAAACAGAAATCAACCCGATCGAATACGATTGGGTTGATTGACACCCCCAATGCTGGGGCGGCATTGCACAAGCAGCTCACAAAAGTGCCATGATAAATGCAGACAGCGTATGCTGTCGGCATTTATCAATGTGGGGCGGACATGATACACTACATTGTATCATGTCCGCTCGCACTGTGATTGTTGTTGCCATCACATTTTTTCCGGTGTCACTTCCCCCCTCTCCTGAGAGGTTGTCGAGCTCTGAGTCCCCTGCCGATGAGTATGAAGTGTTATTTGATGACTTCATATTCTTAGTGGGGCGGCGGTTTCTCCTGCGACTACTGATATTACCGATATTTAAAATACCTGTGATTAACTAGCTGTGCCAATTCTGTGATGTCATATGGGATGGAGCTGTGAATAAGGGTATATAAGGAAGCTTTTTAGGCACATTTGTATGCATGATTAAGGACTGACAGGTCCGAAACGTTGCACTTTATTTTGTTGTACTAAGCAATTAATCATTTTGAACAGTGCTTTTTAGATTTTTTATTTTTATTTATTTTCATTAGTTTCTAATTACAAACACAGTTAGACATTATTCATTTTGTCTCGTATTACAATACATTTAAAGCAAGGAAATTAATCAGAGTCACAATTCTCTTAATAGATATAACAATAAGTCCTAATGCATACCAATTATAAATCCCAAAGAAGAAAAAAAGAAAAATGAGAAAAAGGGGGGAGCTTCACATTCATCAATAATAAATCCAGACTACTCACTTCCCATAGTCGTATATATTAGCCTTGAGTTGCAGCCTAACTTATATCTCCTTCTTATTCCTTGTACATATCAGGATATTATAACAAAAAAACAATCATCTGCTGATACAGTGATTCCTTTTACCTTACTTCAAAATATTAACCTTAGATCCTCACATAATTCTACTTATCTTCAAGAGCACCAAAGTACTCTGACCCCAAACAACTGTTGACTTATACTATAATCCCTTACATTACCTATACAGACAACAAACTACTGCCACCAACAACATCCACACAAACACCACTCACACAAAAAAAAAACTCTCGTTCCCGTTCTCCTTCCCCCCAAGCACCCCCTCTCTCTCTACCAGCCATCACTCCCCAGTATCATTATCGTTACCATTTGACCACTCCCGAGGAAACCGCCCCGCAAGAATGTTTTGCATAACAAAAGTAGAATAACTCAGTGGCTTAACCAGTTGAATTTGAATGAAATTCGAGAATGCTTTAATTACTCCTTCCCATTTAGTAAAAAATAACTGTACTTGCTCACTATGCACATTCTGTATATTATACTGTTCTAGTATAATTTGCGCAATTACCGCTTTCTTAAATTCAACAAATTTCGGTGCATGTGTAGCTTTCCATGTTTTCAAGATAAGATTACAAGCTAGTATCAGTATTGTATTAATAAGTTTATAGTTTTTGGTAGAGGCGGAATACCTAACTAGAAAAAAAATATCTCGACGACTTATTCTAACTTTTGTCTCTGTTACTTCATTCATCCAATAGCATACCTTACTCCAAAATTGAATAATATTAGGGCATTGCCACAGACAGTGTAAAATATCTGCACGCTCCTTGCTACACCTTGTGCAAAATGAACTTTTTTGTACCAAGCGGTTAGTTTTCCAGGAGTAATGTATACATCGTATATTATTTTTAAATGTGACTCTCTCCATACCGTGGGAACCCAAGTATCATTAATTAACTTAAGGCTCTCCTGTATAGCTGATATCTCAATCTCCGGGAAATATCTTTGCCATATTAAATGTATGTATTTAATTTGTTTTAGCATACTATGCATATTCAGAATGTTATAAAAAGTTGAGATTGAAAATCTACCTGCTTGATATATTTTTATCCAATACGTAGTGTCTAATCTGCAGATATGCAAAAAAAGTCTTTATTCTGTATATACAGGAGATATTATTAAATGTATCTATTATTCCGTCTGCTACTAATAACTGTTTAACGTATTTTAATCTGTTATATCTCCAACTTTGAAATACTTGGGTATTATATCCCGGTTAAAATCCAGGATTCCTCTGTATTGATAAAAATTCTGTAACATATGGATTAATCTGAATTTCACAGCAATATTTTTGCCACGCTATTATAATGTTCTTAAACGTCATTAAATTATCCACATTACCGGGCAGTTTCTGGATTGGGCAATGCAATATCGCCTTGAGCTCAAACAGGCCAATGATGCTGGATTCGCATTGATAGAAAGTGACATGTTCTATTTCGGTAATCCAATCAATGGCATATTTTAATAAGGTAACCCACTATTATAGTATTTAATTTTTGGAAAGGCTAACCCTGCTGCCATATTGGTATTCATTAATCTTTTTATAGCAATCCGTGGTTTCCCCCCTTTCCATATAAAATTAGAGCACATTTGATTGAACTTATTAATATCTGCATTTTTAAGAATTAATGGTATATTTTGTAATAAATACAATATTTTAGGGAATAATATTGTTTTTATTAACATAATACGTGCTATTAATGAGATCGGTAAATTACTCCAACAATCTAATTTATTCTGCATTCCCTTCAAACAGCCTGGAATATTCAATTCATACCATTCTAGTGGATTATTACTTACAATTATGCCTAAATAATGAATCTGTTTAGTTTCTTTGAAAGGATGTTTAACAGTAACTTTCGATGTTTCCGTTATCCAGAGCAACTCAGATTTGGTCAAATTATTTTTATAGCCTGATACTACACCAAAGAGTCGTACATTTTCTAACAGCTTCGGTAGATTGATTTTAAGATTACTTAGGAAAACCACCAAATCATCCTCATATAATGAAAGAGTAAACTTTTGTTCCCCTATGTTAATACCCTCTAATTTCTCGCGTAATACAACGGCCAAGGGCTCAAGTGTAATTTTAAATTATAGGGGCAATAGTGGACACCCTTGTCTTGTTCCTCTGTGAAGGGAAAAATAATCTGTAGTTGAGCCATTTGTACATTCCATGAGAGGAAATTGACTGATTCAAAATCCATTCTTACTCGCACAGGTGTGATGACTGGGCGAGAGAATACCATATTTCAATAACAGCGTTAAGAGAGAGAAGCCAGCAGGAAGAAGGGGGAAGGAACGAGAAAAAAAAAAAGGAAGAAAACCACAACTCACACACATCGTAAAACCATTTCATTTCAGCAAAACCCCAAAACATAAAAATTATTGAGTACAGCCCCAGTATGGGAAAAGGTAGCAGCAGAAGCCTCTAAGGTACTGGGCAGAGCACTTCCAACCGACCCCAAGCTATGGCTTTTCCTATGTACACCTAACAGGTTCACAACAGCACAAAAAAAGATGCTACATATTATGAGCAGTAGTGTGAAAATTTTAATGGCACAGAAGTGGAAGTCACGAGAGGTCCCTACTATAGCTCAGTGGGTCCACAAGTGTAGTGAAATTGTAAGACTGGAGGAATACTATTACATTAAGATCAAATGTATAAATATGTATGCCCAGATACAGTTGATGTGGGATGAATATGTGAGACAGAAATTTATGCCCCAAAGGTCAGATAGTGGGTTGATAAATCCCTGAAAGCTAACCAGCAGTTTTTCTTTTTGTGTCAGTTTTTCTTCAATCTAGTTTGTTTTTATTGATGTTCTTCTCTGTTTTATTGTTATATGTTTAACCACATAAGGAAAGGCATCTAATGTATGATCTCCATTGGTTCACTTCATTGTAATAATATATGTGACAACTGTATTTTAGATTTATGTATCTGAACAATGGATGTTATTGCACTATTTTTCTGTATGCTGGATGCACAATAAAGATTTATTAAAAAAAAAAAAATTATTGAGTACAACCTTAACATAACTACCTCTATGGATACTTATTCAGTCAATACCCTGCTCTTTGCAAAAGACCTGTGCCTCTTGAGTGGTATTCATTATTCTCTGTAGCCCATCAATTGTTACAATTAGCTTAGCTGGATATACCATCTTAACATTGAAATTTGCGCTTAGAAGTTTGGAGCAAAACGGGAACATCTCTTCCCGTCTTGCTGCCGTTTCACTAGAGAAGTCCTGGAAAATTAATAATTTGTGCTGATCTATCATAAGTGGGTATACCTTCCTATAGTGTCTATGGAAGTTCACTTTATCTTGAAAATTTAGGAATTTAAGGACTATAGGCCTAGTACTGATATTATCCTTAACTCGTGGTGCCCCTGTCCTATGTATCCACTCTATAGGCACCAGGACCTCACTATTAATTCCAAGACTCTGGGGGAGAGTGACCGTAGCAAAATACATGAGGTCTTGTTAAACACTACTTTCTGGAAGACTGATAATTCTGAGATTGTTGCGCCTCGATCAGTCTTCCAAATCCTCTACTCTAGCTTGTAGCTTGTCAAGCCTCACATTATGTTCAATATTAACTTGTTCATAAAGGTTTAATTTATCCTCTGTCTCTGAGACTCTGGTCTCTACTTCCAACAATCTTGTAGAGAATTGTCTTACCTCACTCGTGAGACTATGTATATCATGTATCATGTTTTATCTCTAGCTTCAGACTATAAAGCTGTGGAGTAATTGCCTTAATAATCTGTATAATTAGTTCCTACATATCCACATTGTCCTCACTGTGTGTTTGTGATATTTCTAATGACTGTTCAACTTGTTTAGGCATTTTTTTGTCTTTCTGTTTAACTGGCATATTGGGAGAAGAATTCTTACTTTGCACTATAAATTTGTCCATGTACGTACAAGTTCAAAGACCCCAAAAAAGGCCACTTGTGAAAATAATGCCACACTATTTACCTTGTGTGGATATACAATTATGTGAATATGAAAGTGTTAAGTGCTCTTACTTATGTAAGTTGACTGTGCATATATTCTGCCTATTAAATATAAGACATATCCCCCTTACCAAGGGGGGGAGAAAAAGCGTGGGAAGAAAAAAGAAAACAAAAAAACAACACAATTTGTGCTTGTGGTTAAGGAGCTGCAGTCAGCTCAAAAAGTGCATGAGGGGAAAAAAAAAAAGAGGAGTGCCCTAATTGGAAAATTCCTAAGCTTTATATATTCTTAGGACTCTCAATTATTATAACGCCTAGCCTAGCCAGATATCTATCTATATATCTATACAAGGCAAAGGCTTTAATTTGCACAATTCATATATATCTCAGAATCTAATAGCAGACTTGTTATGTATATCTCAGGATCTGATAACAAAATTATCGCTATTGAACAATTCTATACCCCCTACAGGTTTTAGAAAAAGAATATTTGTCTTTTATATTCTGCTTATACCTTGACTTATCTTATAGCCTGTCTGAATGATTACCTTATCTCCTTAGATGTTTTGTTTTTCCCTTGACACAATTTACCTTATTGTTTCAGCCTTTAATTTAAATATAAATATAGTCGAGCTAATAAACTTAATATATATCTAGTCAATGTGTATACCGTAACCTTTAAGTGTAAATTGGAAAAAGGGCGTACCCCCTTTAATTAATACATTACTTTTATGCACCTTGAATTGTACCCCCTTTAATTAATACATTACTTTTATGCACCTTGAATTGTAACAAAAAAATTTGATAGATCACAATTGCAACAGTATAAGCGTAAACACAAAAAATAGTCAAAAGAGCCCTTCTATTATGGTCTAAACACTTATATAACCAAGCCGCTGACATGCATATACTACTTGGGGTCTTCTAACCTTAATTACTCTAGCATAGCGGATTTTTAGCCGCATACTCAGATATCCCAAGAGTATTACACAATAAAATGGTTCCGGTTTTTATGTAGCGCTAATCAAGACTTAAGATAGATATTTAAGGGGCTTGGGTGAACCAGATGTATATATAACGATATTGACCTGCAGCTCCCAAAAAACACCCACTATATGCATAGAAACATCAAAGTATTAGCCAACAGCCAGTGTCCCCGGCATCTTACGGTCTGGAGTAGTTCTTTCAAAGTCCCATATATGTCATCAATTCATGAGAATCCAGGTTACTGGTATCGCTGTTGTCTAATAGTTCCAGGGGACCCGTACTCATCAGCCAACTTGCCTGACACTCACTATCGATCCTCTGAGAGTATCTGCATCCGGCGCACTTCCCGGTCGTCACTTTAGTGGATCAGCTGACACTGGTCCCCGTATGCCTGGTATGTAGAGCCATGACCCAGCTCTCTATTTCCCGGACTTCTCGCCTTCCTGATACCCACAACTCCGGTACCAATGGCCACCTCACCACAGATCAGCCATTCTCAGTATCATAAAGCTAGTAGTTTAGCCGCCAAAAGTCTACGGGATTGGCCATCCTTCACTGGCCCGTATACTTGGTAGATTTTATTTATTTGTTTATTTATAAAATATTTTACCAGGAAGGATACATTGAGATTTCTCTCGTTTTCAAGTATGTCCTGGGACCACAAAACATTGCATTGATACAATAGGGTACAATAAAATACAAAAACAATAATACACAATATATGCAAACACTATAGATGTAGATGATAGTATGATAGTAGTTGTTTGGGCAACCTGTGCTATGTTTCCAGAACCTCCCCAGTACACATTATCCCGGGAACGTATAGATAGATAAGCAATGGGAGAATGCTCCTGCACGATAGAATCAACTGATTCACTTAGCTTGCCTCAATTGAAAAATCTGTTATTACCAAGAAAGGGCTTCCTTATCACTGACCTTGTAAATCCAGCTTCCGAGCTGACAGTTTGTTAGCGGCCAAGGATCCTTCAATATCAGGCGGTAATACAAGTCCCATACACTTAAGGACCCAGGGATTTTAATATATTTATGGGACTTGGGTGTGGACCCAGCAGCAAGGACTTACCTTGCACTAGTGCTGCATTTTTCTGCTTTCTCTTAATTATTATTAAGGGTCAGGAAGTTTCTTATTTACAGAAAGAGTCAGTGAAATGTATAGATCACCTCTGCCATTCATCTTGATAGTATCTGTTCTAGTTTTGCAGACTTCAAGTCAGTAATGCTAATGTTATCTGCTTTAGACCATTTTAGTTCTATTCTGTTAGAGGGTCCAAAAGTGGCCATATATGTGTTATTAACAGTGCTAGAATTTACTAGTGTTATCTCTGAAGAACTTTCACACACACTCAGCACAGTCTTGACTCTTGTTTATGGGTCCGTATGAAAGAGCTGCCAGATAAGTTAAGATGTGTAGGAGGTTGAATCTAATTATTGTGAGTCAAAACATGGTATTGGTGCCTCATTTAACACCTGTGCTACTATCTCTAGCCATAGCGGCATGTTGCCAGCAGCCGTAGTGGCATGATTGCACTGCTTTTAAAATAAAAGGTGTTGCTTGCTTAAGCTAAGAATATAAGGAGAGATTTGATATATGTGTGGGTTTAAGACCCACATCGTATAATACTCGTACTTAGAATCTTAATACTTTTCGGAATGTTAGCTACTATCTATGCTTTAGACACTACCCATTGGCACTTAAGATACTGGCAGGATAGTAAAACTACTACCTCACTGATAGCTCCTCTTGAATGTCTCATAATATTCTCCATATTTTAAGTTTTCGACTTATCTACTTATACAACTTGCTTTCCATTTGATGCATGTGGGATTAATACCGTTAATGTTGTTGGTACCTGCTTTGCTGCTTAGAAATATTGTACTAGACCTATCTAGGGCGCATGCAAGGATTATAATGCTTCTTAACAACTTTAAATACTGGCTTGGGATTCTTCACCTGATTATGCTCTGGAAAAATTGATCTCTGATACGGTTATTTTAGTCCTACTTGAAGACAGGGTTTAATTATATTCTTTCATATCATTTTTTAAAAAGAAGAAAAAAAAGGTTCACCATCTGGGACCCAAGACTGGTCTCATTCTGTTAAAGATTACCTGCTATAGCTTTGCATCTTTTACATTATTGGGAGGGCCAAGCGTGGCCCCATGAGTCATTTAGCGGGTGTATAGTTTGACAGGCAAACCATGTGTATACTGAATTTATAATTTGTCATATAAGCATGTAATGTGCAAGTGCTACCCAGGTCTGAACCAAAAATGGGCCAGTTCTTAAAGGGATAGGAAAGTCAAAATTAAACGTGCATGATTCAGATAGAGCATGTTATTTTAAGACACTTTTTAATTGACTCAAATGTGCTTTGTTCTCTTAGTAAGTCCTGTTGAAAAAGAATACGCACATATCATACACTAGTGGAAGCTAGTTGCTGATTGGTGCCTGCACACATTTGTCTCTTGTGATTGGCTAGCTAGATGTGTTCAGCTAACTGCCAGTGTTGCAATGCTGTTCCTTCAGCAAAGGATAACAGGATAATGAAGCAAATTTGATAATATAAGTAAATTAGAAACGTGTTTAAAATTGTATGCTCTATCAAAATCCTGAAATAAATATTTAGAGTTTCCTGTCCCTTTAAGCTTTACATAAAAGAACCATGAAACATTTATGATAGGAGTAAACTAGAAAGTTGCTTAAAATTGCATGCTCTATCTGAATCATGAAAGCAAAAATGTAAGTTTACATTTGGGCGCAACGGTGCAACGGGGTGCGAAACGAATGCAACAAAAGTTGCGTTATTTCACCCTCCATTGCGCTGCCATTACAAGTTTTCAAACAGTTTGCATGCGATATAGTGGTGATAAGCTCCATACCGCACAAAATCAAAACACTATTTTGACGTGCTCGTGCACGCTTTTCCCATAGCCATCAATGGGGAGAGAGTGTCAGAAAAAAACCTAACACCTGCGATCGTGGAATGAAAAGCTCCGTAATGCAGCCCCATTAATGTCTATAAAGAAAAAAAAGTTACGTTTAAACCTAACACCCTAATATAAAAACCACGTCTAAACACCCCTAATCTGCCACCCCCGACATCGTCAACACTATGAAAATTAATTAACCCCTATTCCACCGCTCCCTGACACCGCCGCCACAAAATAAACCTATTAACCCCGAAACCGAAAGCCCCCCACATCGAAATAAACTAATTTAAACTATTAAACCCTAAACTGAAAGTCCCCCACATTGAAGTAAACTAATTTAAACTATTAACCCCTAAACCAAAAGCCCCCCACATCACAATAAACTAATTTAAACTAGTAACCCCTAAACCTAACGCCCCCTAACTTTATATTAAAATTACAATTTCCCTATCTTAAATTAAATTAAAACTTACCTGTCAAATTAAAAAAACTAAAGTTTAAAATAACAATTAAATTAATATAACGATTAAACTAAAATTAAACTAACTACCAATTAAAGAAAACTAAAATACACAATATTAAAAAAATTCTAACACTACTATAAAAATAACAAAGTATCTAATTATAAAAATTTAAAAATACTAAATTACAAAAAATAACAAACACTAAATTACGAAAAATAACAAACGAAATCATCAAAAATAAAAAAGAATTACACCTAATCTAATAGCCCTATAAAAATAAAAAAGCCCACCCAAAATAAAGACAAACCCTAGCCTATAATAAACTACCAATAGCCCTTAAAAGGGCCATTTGTGGGGCATTGCCCCAAAGAAATCAGCTCTTTTACCTGTAAAAAAAACACAAAGACCCCCCAACAGTAAAACCCACCATCCAATCAACCCCCCAAAATAATAAACCTAACAGAAAGCCTAAGCTACCCATTGCCCTGAAAACTGCATTTGTATGGGCATTTCCCTTAAAAGGGCATTCAGCTCTTTTGCTTGCCCTGAAAAGGGCATTCAGCTCTTTTAAGAAAAGCCCAAACCCTAAACTAAAAAAAAAAAACACACAAAAAAGTTTAAAAAATCCTAACACTTACCCCCGAAGATCCATTTACAATTTTTAAAGTCCGGACATCCAGGCAGTGAGAAGTCTTCATCCAGGCGGCGAGGTCTTCATCCATCCAGGCGGCGTCTTCTATTTTCATCCAGACGGCAACTTCTATCTTCATCCCGGCTGCGCGGAGCGGGTCTATCCTGAAGACATCCGGCACGGAGCATCCTCTTCATACGGTCGCTGCTGTATACTGCATCTTCAATGCAAGGGAGTTTTTTAAAAATGGCATCCCTTGCATTCCTATTAACTGATTTGAATTTGGAAAATCAAATCAGCAAATAGGATGAGAGCTAGTGAAATCCTATTGGCTGTTCAAAACAGCCAATAGGATGAGAGCTTCTGAAATTCTATTGGCTGTTCAAATCACATTTGGTTAGCATGAGAGCAAAAACTTTTTACTTTCAACTTGTAATACAAGCGCTACCCGACGCACCCAAAAAGCTTACTTCTATTAGAGTTAACACGCGAGCAGGAGTGATAAATACCGCTCCACTTGTAAATCTAGCTCTTTATCTGCACAAATTTTAAGAGTTCAAGTTTTGAATCTGGTAACACATCACATTTGCCCATAGAAGCTAACTATGCCATCTCTGTTTTGCACTTTTTGTTCTTATACTCAGTACATAAAAAAAAACACTTTTATATGTATAAATATTTTATAGTTTGTTCTCTGAAAGTAAATCCTCCACATTTCAATTTACTCAAGTCATTTTGTGAGGTATCATAAAAATAAATGAATCACAAAAATAATATAAACTCAATTTCTTTACCTCCCTTGTACTTGTTTATTCCAATTTTACCATTATCTTGTCACACTCCACTATATTTTAAGATGCAAAAATTAGATAACTCATATCTCTAGAAATTTGTAGTGATTTGTATCTCCTGCAGGTAAAAATAATCAATAAACCTGTTTGATCATTTGAATCACGAAAAACATTTTTCTGATTTCTCTTTCGGCCGTATAATATATTTCCAACAAAAAAATGTGCTCCCTCATCAACAAACTTTCATCTATAAACACATCATTTGTGTCTAAAAACTCAGTGTTGACTATGTCAGGGGTCAGAAACCTTGGGCCCCCAGATGTTTTTAAACTACATTTCCCATGATGCTCAGACAGCCTAAAGAGTGTCTCAGCATCATTGCAAATGTAGTTGCAAAACATCTGGGGGCCCAAGTTTGCTGACCCTTGGTCTACGTCATGAAAGAATAATAGCCAGGAATAAGTTATATAACAATGGACCCTATTCCAATCTGTTTAAAGAGCTTTGCTAAAACATTGGTCTCAGGGGTGTATTTTGGCCTAGGCAAACAAAGCATTTGCCTAGTGCGGCAGATTTGGGGGGGCAGCACTTTTTGAGTCTCACTACACACACTCGCTTCACCCACAAATACACGCACACTGCACTACACACACTCACACTACACACACTGACCATATACACACACATGCACTTGAACATGAACATTTACTTTGGAAATGCCATGAAAAAAAGTTACATTTCATCCTCACCAAAAAATAATATGGCCAAAAAAGTCCTTATATCTGGGAGGGGAGCAGCATAATTTTGAGTGCTTAGAGCAGCACAAAACCTAGATTCAATAAAAACCCTTTTCTGAAACTACTATCTTGCAGAAAAAAATACTGCAACAGGACTATTTAAAAATTACAGACAAGTGGTTTATACCCGCCTCTCACCACCTTTGTGAGTTACAAGATCCGCTCTATTTTAATCAAAGAAGCAGTATCTAACTTATAGCTGTATGGCAAATCATAGAGTAGTCTTCTGTGTAGCTAGAAAGAGGGATACATCTGAACAATATATGGCTATGCACTTTGCATTGGCAAATTGATTTGAGGTACATAATAACAGACCACATACCTCCACTTTAACGAGGTGCCCAAGAGGTTAATTACACATCTGTAATGGCACTGTTTGCGAGTAAACACACCAATATAGACCAGTTTAAAACTGAATTAGAACAGTATATATATGGAGTGGCAGATAATGATGAATAAAGAAACTGGTTAACTTATTTGAGTAGAAATATTACAAGTAGATTTGATTAACAGGCAGCGTTTTGACTATATGAAAGGATGCTGATTAACAAATATGCCCATGTGTTGAAGAAATAATGTATTTTATTAAGTGGAGCTTTGTAATACAACATGTTTTAGCCATACGTTTATATTTTTTATAATTTTTCTCCTCAGATGATGCAGTGGAGACACGTCAATAATCAACTGATGATGGTTCTTATCTCATTTGTTTTTTAAGGTTTTCAGAGCATTTTTATGACGCTGGTATCCTTTGAGGTCAAACTCCTATGTGGCAAGAACTATGCAGCTGTGAGGTAAATACGGCTACTTTGTTTAAAATGGAGCTGAATTCGTAACTTGCGGCTGTGGTAAGAGTCAAGTATTTTGATCAAAGAAGCAGCATCTACCTCACAGCTGCATACATCTTGCCACATTGAAGGAGTTCGGCCACAAAGGGTACCAGCATCATAAAAACAGGTTAAAATTGGGAAAAATACACCTTCTTCAAAACTGTCCATACTAACATAAGCACCAAAAAAAAAAATCTTTAGAAAAGTAACAGAAAAGGAACAAGAAGACAGCCTTGACAGCTTTTAAATGTACAGAAATATAGTAGAAGCAATACTTAATGAATTTCAAACATGATCCAATGACAGTGAGGACTTCCTGTATGGAAAGATCTAAGTCATGGTAGTTTTCCTGGCTCTTTATGAATTGGTAAAAATGTTGATATACTTGATGGTGAGCCACACAAAAATACAAGGACCAGTGTAGCATCTAAGATGTCAATTGCAATATATTTGGTTCCAGAAAAGGAATTGCTTTCAATCACACAAACTGGAAACCACACAAGGGTGCACAGGGTTAACTGCTTTGGCTCTCTGGAGGCTGTACAACTGGCTGTGAGTGCAATTGAGCACCCAGGGCTGTTGTAGGGTCATAGGATGTGTCCCTGGTCCAGTTTGAGAGTGCAGTCCATTTCCGTTTTCTATGTGTCGAGGGAGATAACATAAGGCCTGTGTACCCTTGTGTGGTTTGCAGCTTCAGTGATTGAGAGCTTGCATTGTTTGGCTGTGGATAGGTACCTAGTAGGGATGAGACCTTGATTTAGTTCCTGGGCTTGACCATTTTGTCCAGATGCAGTAACTAACTTCCATTTTTTCTTTTAATCTTAGCTGTGTACTTGCAAGAGAGTGCCAGGCTTTCTCTGTGTGTGGTATATATATATATATACAAAACATGGAAGGGGACTGCACTCAGATACCGGACTAGGTACACATCTCATGACCCATGAACATGCTCAGCCCTGGGTGGTCACTGGCACTCACAGGAAGATGTGCTGTCCCCAGAGTCACAGGCAGTTAACCCCAGACAATGCAAGCTCTCAATCACTCAAGCTACAACCACACAAGGGTACACAGGCCTTATGCAGAGAGGAAAACCATGGCGTGCGGCAGCGCTAGTCCTAGACTGGAACCGGAACCACAAGGAAGCGTGAATGTTTCCAACATCCAATAGCGTGCAAGCAATATCGGAATGCCGTAACCAAGGGGAGATCAACCCCAAAAGGTAAGTACTGTGAAGAAATGAGGCAGGCACTACTCGGGGAGTAAAATATAATGAAGAAGTTTATTCCAAAAAGCCACCATAACAAAAAATACAGTAGGCTGAAAAAAGTTCCAGCATGGTACAGACCAACAAACGGACAGAGGGACAAGAGGCCTGACGCGTTTTCGCACCCCTAGTGGCCCCCTAGTGGCGCTTAATCATAGGCATAATTGATGGAGGCCTGGTCATCCTTATATACACAACACAAAATTATAGATCAGGTGAGGCGAAGAAGCCAAGAACAAATATATCAGAAGAGTCTGTTGTTTTCTCCACAGAATATACCACACAATTCACTAGTATAGTACATATCCTTAAAAAACATCTCCATTTGCTAATGGGTGATCCTGTCCTCAAACCCCTTGTCAATAAATGTAGATTTGTTTCTAAAAAGCCTAAAACTTTAGCTAGATCATTATCTCCTAGTACAGTAACATCTAAGGACCGGCAAGGTCGACAATGCTGGCTTTCAAAGAAAGGAAATTTTAAATGTGGGGGAAGGCAATATACCACTTGCGCTAACATAGTAACTGGTAATACCTTTAAATCTACCTTTGATGACAAAACGTACAATATAGAATTCTATGCTAATTGCAGGACCACTTACGTGGTGTATTTACTTACTTGTAATCTATGTAGAAGTCAGTATGTAGGTAAAACGTCACGGGAAGCCAGAACCAGATATGGAGAACATACTAGGGATGTTAAAAATTATTTTGTTGATTCTGCAGTGGCAAATCATTTTAATTACCATCATTTTAGCCACATAGCTGATATGTCAATTCAAATTATAGACAGAGCTGTACTTCCCCCTAGAGGTGGTAATAAGAACAAGATTCTGAACAAAAAAGAACTTTATTGGATCCTTAAATTGCACACCAGAATACCTAATGGTATGAACAAGGAGTGCGACATAAACTTCTTTATTGATAATTAATACTTTGGTTTTTTTTCTATCACAGTTTACATTTTGTTTTATATATGTCTATTCTAAGCAAAGAATTTCATATGTCATTGGATTTCACTATGCATATATTAATAACCTTTATTATTAATTTCTTAAATAGCTTACATATCCCTCTATGTGCTCTAGTAGTTATTAGTTGTCTATTCCCTCATAGGGTTCTATTGTCCAGAGTACAATTGCCTAAAATGTATAAGTATATCTTATGTTTTATATTTACATTTATTGTTGGTGGGGAAAGGGTTAACTTGTATGTGTATATAAGGATGATCAGGCCTCCATCAATTATGCCTATGATTAAGCGCCACTAGGGGGCGCAAAACGCATCAGGCCTCTTGTCCCTCTGTCCGTTTGTTGGTCTGTACCATGCTGGAACTTTTTTCAGCCTCCTGTATTTTTTGTTATGGTGGCTTTTTGGAATAAACTTCTTCATTATATTTTACTCCCCGAGTAGTGCCTGCCTCATTTCTTCACAGTACACAGGCCTTATGTTACCTCCCTAGACACATAGAAAACACGGAAATGGGCTGCACTCTCAAACTGGACCAGGGACACATTCTATGACCCTGCAACAGCCCTTGGTGCTCAATTGCACTCACAGCCAGCTGTGCAGTCTCCAGAGCGCCAAAGCATATGCTGTCAGCATTTATCATTGCACAAGCAGTTCTGGTGAACTGCTTCTGCAATGCCGTCCCCTGCATATTTACGGCCAATCGGCCGCTAGTAGGGGGTGTCAATCAACCAGATCGTATCCGATTGGGCTGATTGCTGTACGTTGCCTCAGAGGTGGTGTACGAGCTAAGGAGCAGCGGTCTTAAGACCTCTGCTTCTTAACTCCTGTTTTCGGCGAGTCTAAAGGTTCGGGCAGAAACAGTTACATTTCCCTCAATATGGGCTGTGATAAATTTGTTGAAATGTGATAGGAGTAGGGTAGTAAAATATAATAGTTTTTGATGTGTTAAAAAAGCAATTGGAGAGGTCCAAGAAATATATACATGAGATCTGGGCCGGTCTTCAAGAATTTCCAGGGCTGGATTAATTTCCCAGTCCAGCCCTGATGGTTAAGTTTAGACTGTAGTGGATAGAAAGCTGACGTCATTTCATTCTTGCTTTATACAATATATTATAATACACAAAAAACAAAAGTATAAACTGCACTTTCATTATTAAAGTAATGGTAAATCCAAGTGTTTAACAAACGCTAGGATTTACCATCACTAAAAATCAAGTGGAGTTTATGTGATGAGATATGTAAAAAAGGGTGCTAAACTGACCCTGAATGTGCCACCACACAGCACTAAACTCAGTGGCTCCGGCTGCCCACAGCACATCGCTTTTCTACCAATGAGGTGCCGATTGCACCTCTAAACCAATAGCCGTGCGTGCATACAGAATACTGTCAGATGACACACATGGCTATTGGTTCAGAGGTGCTGCTGAGTTTAGCGCTCTGCAACGGTACAGAAAGTGTGAGCACCTTTTTTTACATATCTCATCACTAAGGGGCCGATTTTCCGCACGAGCCTTCAGGCTCGCCGGAAACAGTAGTTATGAAGTAGCGGTCTAAAGACCGCTGCTCCATAACTTGTCCGCTGCCTCTGAGGCTGCAGTCTTTAATCTGCCCGATCCTATACGATCGGGCTGAATGACACCCCTTGCTAGCAGCAGATTGGCCGCAAATCTGCAGGGGTCGGCATTGCACAAACAGTTCACAAGAACTGCTGATGCAATGATAAATGAAGACAGCGTATGCTGTCAGCATTTATCGATGTGCGGCGGACATGATACACTACATTGTATCATGTCCGCTCACACATTAATAGATCGGCCCCTTAAACTCCACTTGATTTTTAGTGATGGTAAATCCTAGCGTTTGTTATACGCTTGGATTTACCATAACTTTAAGATAGAACATGCAACTTTAAACACCTTTCCAATTTATTTATTTCTCTTGGTATCCTTAGCATACCTAGGTAGGCCTAGGAGCAGCAATGCACCATATATTTCTGTATATATCTGATACTGTTAATGTAAAAAATATATATATTTATATATAGGAGTAAAAACATAGGTATATACTGTATATATAAACTATGTATTTACAATAAAAAGTACATTGTTTTGTAAGTGAAGAACATTGGAATGTGAAGTATTCATAACTGCTGTCCGGTTACCGCGGGAGTGATAGGTATTAGTTTTTTCTTCTGCGCTCTCTATTGACTTTTATGGGGAGAATATGTTAACGCAGTGGCGAAATTTGGTTAGCGCGTGTTGGCTTTTTACTTTCAACTAGTACTATGTGTGCTATCTGACACATGTAAAAAGCCTCCATCTAGTGAAGGTTACTCTTAAGCGGCTCCACTTGTAATCTAGCTTTTTATGTTTAGGTTATTCATGATAATGCAGTCTGTTTTTTTTTGGATGCAGTGGGCTGGATGCAGCACTACAGAGCAACATGAATAATTTTACACTTTAATATATAGGGGGCTGTAAATCACTTTACAGTGCTATGGGCCAGCATGTTAATAGTTTTTATTGATACTTTTTAGTGGGCGCCATTACTTTACATAGGGGCACTACAGAGAGACTAGTGACTATGCTCTGAGCGCCCATTGGTCAATAGTCTTCGTGCGCTCTGCACTAGGTTCCGGCCTTATCTTCCTCCTTTTCTGACAGCGTCGGCTATAAACAGCAAGCTATTGCTTCTCTGACAGTGGAGGCCATCAGCAGCACGCTATTCAAATCTTTACTTTGGTGAGGTCTCCAGTTGAAGGGGTAACGTACCCGCACACCAGGAGTCGGCTAGGGGTTTTACGTCTCTTGGTCTGTGGCAGGGGTATTAGCTACTGTATAATTCATATACTGTTTTGTTTCCACATTTTATTGCACTGTCTATTATTAGTACTGTATTAAACAATTATACTATTCTCTCAGTGACAGTTTTATGTATATATAATTTGATATTATTTTCTACATAATTGTATGCAAAGATTTTTTACACTCAGCTGTTTCAACTGCCCTCTGCTAAATAACAGGTAGCCTTCTGCAAGACACTTTCTTCATTATATTTTCTCTTGTAAGATGTATCGAGTCCACGGATTCATCCTTACTTGTGGGATATTCTCCTTCTCTACAGGAAGTGGCAGAGAGAGCACCCACAGCAGAGCTGTCTATACAGGGAGTGCAGAATTATTAGGCAAGTTGTATTTTTGAGGATTAATTTTATTATTGAACAACAACCATGTTCTCAATGAACCCAAAAAACTCATTAATATCAAAGCTGAATAGTTTTGGAAGTAGTTTTTAGTTTGTTTTTAGTTATAGCTATTTTAGGGGGATATCTGTGTGTGCAGGTGACTATTACTGTGCATAATTATTAGGCAACTTAACAAAAAACAAATATGTATTTGTTATTTATTTTTACCAGTGAAACCAAAATAACATCTCAACATTCACAAATATACATTTCTGACATTCAAAAACAAAACAAAAACAAATCAGTGACCAATATAGCCACCTTTCTTTGCAAGGACACTCAAAAGCCTGCCATCCATGGATTCTGTCAGTGTTTTGATCTGTTCACCATCAACATTGCGTGCAGCAGCAACCACAGCCTCCCAGATACTGTTCAGAGAGGTGTACTGTTTTCCCTCCTTGTAAATCTCACATTTGATGATGGACCACAGGTTCTCAATGGGGTTCAGATCAGGTGAACAAGGAGGCCATGTCATTAGATTTTCTTCTTTTATACCCTTTCTTGCCAGCCACGCTGTGGAGTACTTGGACGCGTGTGATGGAGCATTGTCCTGCATGAAAATCATGTTTTTCTTGAAGGATGCAGACTTCTTCCTGTACCACTGCTTGAAGAAGGTGTCTTCCAGAAACTGGCAGTAGGACTGGGAGTTGAGCTTGACTCCATCCTCAACCCGAAAAGGCCCCACAAGCTCATCTTTGATGATACCAGCCCAAACCAGTACTCCACCTCCACCTTGCTGGCGTCTGAGTCGGACTGGAGCTCTCTGCCCTTTACCAATCCAGCCACGGGCCCATCCAACTGGCCCATCAAGACTCACTCTCATTTCATCAGTCCATAAAACCTTAGAAAAATCAGTCTTGAGATATTTCTTGGCCCAGTCTTGACGTTTCAGCTTGTGTGTCTTGTTCAGTGGTGGTCATCTTTCAGCCTTTCTTACCCTGGCCATGTCTCTGAGTATTGTACACCTTGTGCTTTTGGGCACTCCAGTGATGTTGCAGCTCTGAAATATGGCCAAACTGGTGGCAAGTGGCATCTTGGCAGCTGCACGCTTGATTTTTCTCAGTTCATGGGCAGTTATTTTGCGCCTTGGTTTTTCCACACACTTCTTGCGACCCTGTTGACTATTTTGAATGAAACGCTTGATTGTTCGATGATCACGCTTCAGAAGCTTTGCAATTTTAAGAGTGCTGCATCCCTCTGCAAGATATCTCACTATTTTTGACTTTTCTGAGCCTGTCAAGTCCTTCTTTTGACCCATTTTGCCAAAGGAAAGGAAGTTGCCTAATAATTATGCACACCTGATATAGGGTGTTGATGTCATTAGACCACACCCCTTCTCATTACAGAGATGCACATCACCTAATATGCTTAATTGGTAGTAGGCTTTTGAGCCTATACAGCTTGGAGTAAGACAACATGCATAAAGAGGATGATGTGGTCAAAATACTCATTTGCCTAATAATTCTGCACTCCCTGTATAGCTCCCCCCTTAGCTCCACCCCCCAGTCATTCTCTCTGCCTGCTTAACCCCTTAAGGACCAGCGACGTACCCTGTATGTCGCTGGCCTTTTTTTGGGACTTGATTGTTTTATAACGTGGTCTTGCCATCAGCGTTGAGACTGCTTTATTCCACAAAGCCTGCTGGAGGGAGGGCATTAATAGCATGTTCTTGCTAGACTTGTGCTATTATGTCCTGAAAAAACACTTAACGACCAGTGACATACAGGGTACATTGTGGTCATTAAGGGGTTAACTGCTAGGAAGGGCAAAGAGCTATGTGGTGACTATAATGTTAGTTTTTTATTTCTCAAGCAAAAGTTTATTATTTTAAATGGTACTGGTGTGTACTATTTACTCTCTGGCAGAAAAGGGATGAAGATTTCTGCAAGGAGGATGATGATCTTAGCACTTTGTAACTAAGATCCACAGCTGTTCTCACAAGGCCTGAAGAGTACTGGAAAACTTCAGTTGGGAGAACAGTTTGCAGGCTAAGCTGCATATGAGGTATATTCAGTCTATATTTTTCTAGACAGACTGTGTTAATTCTAGAAAAGGCTGGCAATATCCCCATGAGGGAAGGGTAAGCTGTATTCAGACATTTTAATAGGAATTTCAGCTTGCTTGAAGGGCTCATTAGTTACTGGTGACACTGTTAGGAAAAAACGTTTTGTTTATTGATGCAATTATAACGTTTTCTGAAGGGACTAAAGGGCTGGTGACACTGTTAGGAAAAAACATTTTGTTTATTGATGCATTTATAACGTTTTTTTGAAGGGACTAAAGGGCTGGTGACACTGTTAGGAAAAAACGTTTTGTTTATTGATGCATTTATAACGTTTTTTGAAGGGACTAAAGGGGTCATTGTGGCTTGGTTTTGAGTTTTGTAACTCACATGGTTAATTAAGAGACACTCTGGTGTTTCTCTGATAGGCCTCAAAACATTGAGTGAGGTGGGAGGGGCCTATATTCGCGCCTCTGTTGCGCAGTTTCCTTTCCTCTGAGACATATCACTGCTTCTCCTGAGTTTCCTGCTGTGTTTGAGGGCTGTTAAAGAAGTTTTTCCCCCACAAATTGTTCTGAAGGGCAGTTAGGAGCCACAGCCGAGCTGTGGCAAGGTGCTAACAGTCTTTTTTACTGGGTTTAACGTTTTTTTAATCAATTTTTGCCATTAAGGGGTTAATTGTTTATTTGCATAGCTGTGCAAAGTTACTAAGTCTTTATAATGCTACTGTAAAAATTTCGTTAAGTTTACTGCTTTTTTACACTGTTTTGCAGAACTGGTGCAGCTTTTTTTCTCTTAAAGGCACAGTACCGTTATTTCTAAGTGTTTTTTACTTTGATTACAGTGTTTTCCAAGCTTGCTTGTTACATTACTAGCCTGTTTAACATGTCTGACACCAAGGAAAATCCTTGTTTAATATGTTTGGAAGCCATTGTGGAACCCCCTCTTAGAATGTGTCCCAATTGTACTGATATGTCTATAAACTATAAAGAACATATATTAGCACTTAAAAATAGAGCAATAGATGATTTTCAGTCAGAAGTAAATGAGGGTTCTCCCCAAATGTCACAACCAGTAACGCCCACACAAGTGACGCCAAGTACCTCTAGTGCGTCAAATTCTTTTACTTTACAAGACATGGCCACAGTTATGAATACAACCCTCACAGAGGTTTTATCTAAACTGCCTGGTTTACAAGGAAAGCGGGACAGCTCTGGGTTTAGAAAAAATGCTGAGCCGTCTGACGCTTTAGTAGCCGTATCTGATATGCCCTCACAATGCTCTGAAGTAGGGGTGAGGGATTTGTTATCTGAGGGAGAAATTGCTGATTCAGGAAAGACGCTTCCTCAGATAGATATGACGGCCTTTAAATTTAAGCTTGAACACCTCCGCTTATTGCTCAGGGAGGTATTAGCGACTCTAGATGATTGTGACCCTATAGTGGTTCCAGAGAAATTGTGTAAAATGGATAAATACTTAGAGGTTCCTGTTTACACTGATGTTTTTCTAGTCCCTAAGAGGATTGTGAATATTATTATTAAGGAGTGGGATAGACCAGGTATTCCGTTCTCTCCCCTTCCTGTTTTTAAGAAAATGTTTCCCATATCTGACACCATGCGGGACTCGTGGCAGACAGTTCCTAAGGTAGAGGGAGCTATTTCTACTCTGTCTAAGCGTACAACTATACCTATTGAAGACAGTTGTGTTTTCAAAGATCCTATGGATAAAAAATTAGAGGGTCTCCTGAAGAAATTTTTTGTTCATCAGGGTTTTTCTCTCCAACCTATTGCGTGCATTGTTCCTGTAACTACTGCAGCTGCTTTCTGGTTTGAGGCTCTAGAAGAGGCTCTTCAGATGGAGACTCCATTAGAGGAGATTAGGGACAGAATCAAGGCCCTTAAGTTGGCTAATTCTTTTATTACAGATGCCGCTTTTCAACTGGCTAAATTAGCGGCAAAGAATTCAGGTTTTTCCATTTTAGCATGCAGGGCATTATGGCTTAAGTCCTGGTCTGCTGATGTGTCATCTAAATCTAAACTTTTGAACATCCCTTTCAAAGGAAAGACCCTATTCGGGCCTGAACTGAAAGAGATTATTTCAGACATCACTGGAGGGAAAGGTCATGCCTTAGGATAGATCAAACAAAATAATTTTCGTTCCTTTCGGAACTTCAAGAGTGGTTCCGTTTCAGCTTCCTCTGCTACAAAGCAAGAGGGGAATTTTGCCCAATCCAAGTCAGTCTGGAGACCTAACCAGGCTTGGAACAAGGGTAAACAGGCCAAAAAACCTGCAGCTGCCTCTAAGGCAACATGAAGGGGTAGCCCCCGATCTGGGACCGGATCTAGTAGGGGGCAGACTCTCTCTCTTCGCTCAGGCTTGGGCAAGAGATGTTCACGATCCCTGGGCTTTAGAAATTGTGTCCCAGGGATATCTTCTGGAATTCAAAGACTCCCTTCTAAGGGGGAGATTTCATATTTCTCGATTGTCTGTAAACCAGACAAAGAGAGAGGCGTTCTTACGCTGTGTAGAAGATCTTCTTACCATGGGGGTGATCCGCCCAGTCCCAAAAGAGGAACAGGGGCTAGGGTTCTACTCAAACCTGTTTGTGGTTCCCAAAAAAGAGGGAACTTTCAGACCAATCTTGGATCTCAAAATTCTAAACAAGTTCCTCAAAGTTCCATCATTCAAGATGGAAACCATTCGGACTATTCTGCCTCTGATCCAGGAAGGTCAATATATGACTACCGTGGACTTAAAGGATGCTTATCTACACATCCCTATTCACAGAAATCATCATCAATTTCTCAGATTTGCATTGCCCTAAAGATTTCAGCTCTTTTTCTACAAAAGAAAAACAAACACCCCCTAACAGTATGCAAACCCCAACCCCCCAAACCCACAAAATAAAAAATAAAGTAAAACCTTATCTACCCATTGCCATGAAAATGGCATTTGTGTGGGCATTGCCCTTAAAAGGGCATTCAGCTCTTTTGCTGCCTATTAAAAATAAAAAATGCCTATTCTAAAAAGAAAAACACACCCCAAAACGAAAAAAAAAAATATTACACAAAATAACAAACAAAATACCCAAAATAATAACAATTATTCCTATTCTAATACCCATTTTAAAAAAAAACACCCCAAAATAAAAGAAACCTAATCTATAATAAACTACCTTTTGTAGGGTATTGCCCTAAGTTAAACAGCTCTTTTACCTGAAAAAAAAAATACAAAGATCCACTAACATTACAAACCCTCACACGCCCAAACCCACAAAATAAAAAAACTATCTAAAAAAACTAATCTACCCATTGCCTTTTTATTTTTTTTAACAGGTAAAAGAGCTGTTTAACTTAGTGCAATGCCCTACAAAAGGCCCTTTTAGGGGCTATTGGTAGATTATTGTAGGCTAGGGTTTTTTATTTTGGGTGGGCTTTTTTATTTTATAGGGCTATTAGATTAGGTGTAATTCTTTTTTATTTCTGACAATTTTGTTTGTTATTTTTCCTAATTTAGAATTTGTTATTTTTTGTAATTTAGTATTTTTTATTTTTTTGTTATTGGATACTTTTTAATTTTTATAGTAGTGTTAGGATTTTTTTAATGTGTATTTTAGTTTTCTGTAATTGGTAGTTAGTTTAATTTTAGTTTAATAGTTATATTAGTTTAATTTTTAGTTTAAGCTTAGTTTTTTCATTTGACAGGTAAGTTTTAATTTAATTTAAGATAGGGAAATTGTAATTTTAATATAAAGTTAGGGGGAGTTAGGTTTAGGGGTTACTAGTTTAATTTAGTATATTTCTTTGTGGAGGGCTTGCGGTTTAGGGGTTAATAGGTTTATTATAGTGGCAGCAGTGTCGGGAAGCAGCGGAATAGTATAGTGGGGGTGATGTTTTCGGCGGATGGCAGATTAAGGGTTAATAATATTTAAATAGTGTTTGCGGTTTAGGGGTTGATAACTTTCTTATAGTGGTGACGATGTCGGGGAGCGGCAGATTAGGGATTAATAAATTTAATTTAGTGTTTGCGATGCCGAAGGGTCTCGGTTTAGGGGTTAATAGGTAGTTTATGGTGTTAGTGTACTTTGTAACACTTTAGCTTAGAGTTTCATGTAACAGTAAAACTCATAACTACTGCTCTCAGATGGCGGTATGGATCTTGTCATTATAGGGTGTGACGCCAGCTTTTTAACCTCAACGCAAAACTTGTAATGGCTGCGCTATGGAAGTCCCATGAAAAAACGAAATTTTTACAAGTGCGGGACTGACGTTGCGTTACAGGCTAAAAGGCTTGCGGTACAGCTATACCGACAAGACTTGTAATGGTTGTGTTAAAATACGAACGCACAACTCGTAATCTACCTGTCAGTTAACTCATGCAATCCGTTTCCATCACCACTGAACCTAAATCTAAATGCATCTTTTAGGTTGTCAGTTGTAATCTAGTCTTATGTAAGAGCAGTGACTGAGAGCAAGATTTAAAGACCAAGCAAAACCTGCAAAATTTAACTTCAAATTAGGGTGATGTGGAAAAACCAGGAGGGAGATTTTATTTTTAAATGAAAAGTTTCTTGATAAGAAGATGCAGCCTCTTCCCTAAAACCATTTTGTGGCTTGTAAATATATAATAATAATAATAATAATAATAATAATAATAATAATAACAACAATAAAGTGCCTTGGTAAATGCAGAGTTTAGGTGTGAATCTCCATTAAAGGGCCATGATACTCAAATGTTGAAACACTTGAAAGTGATGTAGCATAGCTGTAAAAAGCTGACTAGAAAATATCACCAGAACATCTCTATGTAAAAAAGAAAGATATTTTACATAAAAAAAATCCTCAGTAGTCACATCCTATTGTAAAGGACTTCTAAGCAGCAAATCAGTATGTCTGTCCCAGGACAGCTAAGGGAGTGAGCTTTTGTGCACACTCATCTTATTTCCCTATTCAGTTTAAGGAAGTTTACTATGAAATCTCATGAGAGTTAAGTGAAATCTCATGAGATCACAGTAAGAGTCCATGACCTCAGCACTGCTGATGCTGATTGGCTTCAGTTCATTTTTCATTTCTTCATTTTTTATTTTTTTTTTACCTGCAGCTTGAGTATAACTTTTTACACAGAACTTACTTTGCTGAGCTGAGGAGATTGTGAAGTAAAATATCTTCCTTTTTTACATAGAGATGCTCAGGTGATATTTTCCTGTCAGCTTTTTACAGTTATACTGCATCAGTTTCAAGTGATTTAGCATATGAGTATTATGTCCCTTTAAGTGACAACTGAAATCAGAACATTTACTGTATATGCAAGATAGGAAACTCTATTAACCTTAGTTTTTATGCATTTAATATTGTTAGAAGCGCAGCATTTTCTCTGTTGATCTATGATAATGTCTCTCTTCCTTACATTTTACAACCTTGCTGGTGTGTAAAGTAAAATCAGTCATTTTTGGGGCTACATAAAATTCACTTATAAAACTTACAAAATGCATAATAAACCATATTGTTGTGCTTTTATGTTAAACAGCTTTTCCTTTCAACTTTTTACTTTCACCTAGATTAGATTAATTAATTTAGGTCTTATATTAAAATGGATGTTGAGCAGAATCTCTGCTGATAAACCTGCAGAATTCATAAATATTAAACAGTCATTTCCAACTGGACATTTTTGCATATGTGTCAGTGAACCATAACCAGCCAGGAATATGAAGCAGACTTATAATTACTTATTATATAGCAAGAACACGTAAACATCTAATTCATATAAAATACATGATAAATAATTACTGTCTTCCAACAGGACCAGCTGCAAGAGAATAGAAAAGATGACCTCCTCTAAAACATGCATTATATACATATCATCTCTTCTGGTATCATCATCCGTATTTCATTTTTAGGACAGTCGTGATTAGCAAGAGACAGATAACATGTAGTTTGTTGTTATATATTTCAGTTCCTAGATTTATAACTGAAAGTTCTACGGGTTAAGATAGTTAAAGGGACAGTCTACATCAGAATATTTATTGTTTTAAAATATAGATAATCCCTTTATTACCCATTCCCTAGTTTTGCATAATAAACACAGTTATATTAATACACGTTTTACCTCTGTGATTATCTTGTATCTAAGCCTCTGCAAACTGCCCCTTATTTCAGTTCTTTTGACAGACTTGCATTTTAGCCAATCAGTGCTGGCTCATAGGAACTCCACATGCGTGAGCACAGTGTTATCTATATGAAACATATGAACTAACGCCCTCTAGTGGTGATAAACTCTCAAAATGCCATGAGCTAAGAGGCGACCTTCAAGGGCTTAGAAATTAGCATATGAACCTCCTAGATTTAGCTTTCAACTAAGAATACTAAGAGAACAAAGCAAAATTAGTGATAGAAGTAAATTGAAAAAATGTTTAAAATGTTTTGGAGTAGACTGTCCCTTTAATGGAATATATAATCTCGAAAATTGTAAAAAAAAATAATCAAATGATAACCTGGGACTGGGTTTGTGGAGGTCATTGAGGAGCCTGGGCAATGTGTGTGGAGCTGAGGAAGCAATGGGTGGAGCTTGTACTATTAAGGGATAGGATTTAGATGACCTGATTGGCCTTTGTGTTGTGTGTATATTATACACACACATATATATTACCGCTGGAAGGTTGCCTGCAAGCTGGCCTGTTTTGCTTTCAGTTACTGTGCCCTCATGCCTCCTGCTTCCTCTGCCAGTGTCACTTGCGTCACATTTACTTGTGACTATAATTTTACTTTAAATCCCCTTATTATTGTTTTTTTAATGCAGAGTGAGTGCACACACAAACCTTATTAAGATCATGATATCAGATGTTTACATACAGAGCCTTACAAACCTTATTAAGATCATGATATCAGATGTTTACATTACAGAGCCTTACACACCTTATTAAGATCATGATATCAGATGTTTACATACAGAGCCTTACAAACCTTATTAAGATCATGATATCAGATGTTTACATACAGAGCCTTACAAACCTTATTAAGATCATGAAATCAGATGTTTACATTACAGAGCATTACAAACCTTATTAAGATCATAAGATCAGATGTTTACATTACAGAGCTTTACAAACCTTATCAAGATCATGATATCAGATGTTTACATACAGAGCCTTACTAACCTTATTAAGATCATGAAATCAGATGTTTACATTACAGAGCCTTACAAACCTTATCAAGATCATGAGATCAGATGTTTACATTACAGAGCCTTACAAACCTTATTAAGATCATGAAATCAGATGTTTACATTACAGAGCCTTACAAACCTTATCAAGATCATGAGATCAGATGTTTACATTACAGAGCCTTACAAACCTTATCAAGATCATGATATCAGATGTTTACATACAGAGCCTTACAAACCTTATTAAGATCATGAAATCAGATGTTTACATTACAGAGCCTTACAAACCTTATTAAGATCGTGAAATCAGATGTTTACATTACAGAGCCTTACAAACCTTATCAAGATCATGAGATCAGATGTTTACATTACAGAGCCTTACAAACCTTATCAAGATCATGATATCAGATGTTTACATACAGAGCCTTACAAACCTTATTAAGATCATGAAATCAGATGTTTACATTACAGAGCCTTACAAACCTTATCAAGATCATGAGATCAGATGTTTACATTACAGAGCCTTACAAACCTTATTAAGATCAAGATATCAGATGTTTACATTGCAGAGCCTTACACATCCTTATTAAGATCAAGATATCAGATGTTTACATTGCAGAGCCTTACAAACCTTATTAAGATCATGATATCAGATGTTTACATTACAGAGCCTTACAAACCTTATTAAGATCATGAGATCAGATGTTTACATTACAGAGCCTTACACATCCTTATTAAGATCAAGATATCAGATGTTTACATTGCAGAGCCTTACAAACCTTATTAAGATCATGATATCAGATGTTTACATTACAGAGCCTTACAAACCTTATTAAGATCATGATATCAGATGTTTACATTACAGAGCATTACAAACATTATTAAGATCAGGATATCAGATGTTTACATTACAGAGCCTTACACATCCTTATTAAGATCAGGATATCAGATGTTTACATTACAGAGCCTTACACATCCTTATTAAGATCATGATATCAGATGTTTACATTACAGAGCCTTACAAACCTTATCAAGATCATGATATCAGACGTTTACATTACAGAGCCTTACAAACCTTGTCAAGATCATGATATCAGATGTTTACATTACAGAGCCTTACAAACCTTATCAAGATCATGATATCAGATGTTTACATTACAGAGCCTTACAAACCTTATCAAGATCATGATATCAGATGTTTACATTACAGAGCCTTACAAACCTTATCAAGATCATGAGATCAGATGTTTACATTACAGAGCCTTACATACCTTATTAAGATCATGATATCAGATGTTTACATACAGAGCCTTACAAACCTTATTAAGATCATGATATCAGATGTTTACATTACAGAGCCTTACAAACCTTATTAAGATCATGATATCAGATCGATGTTTACATTACAGAGCCTTACAAACCTTATTAAGATCATGATATCAGATCGATGTTTACATTAAAGAGCCTTACAAACCTTATTAAGATCAGGATATCAGATGTTTACATTACAGAGCCTTACACATCCTTATTAAGATCATGATATCAGATGTTTACATTACAGAGCCTTACAAACCTTATTAAGATCAGGATATCAGATGTTTACATTACAGAGCCTTACAAACCTTATTAAGATCAGGATATCAGATGTTTACATTACAGAGCCTTACACATCCTGAGAGCTAGAGAGTAACATCTGCTAAAATTTTACTAAGGCTCTTAGCTTTTTGGATCATTCAACATCATCTTTATACAAATGCCCCTTTATGTGTTTGAAAAAGTGTCTCTGGCTTCTCAGTATTCAGTATCAGTTGAATCATAAATTACCAATAAAAATGTCACCCTTGCAATTTAAAATGTAACCATGGGTGTCCATCCTCAGGCCCAAAGGCGGTTTCCTTTTTAAATCAACCTTTCATTGCTTTTATTAAGCAGAGTGTATAGAGATTATATACATACAAATACAGTCACCTAGATTACGAGTTTTGCGTTAGAGACTGTGCGGTGCTAACGAGCAGCTTATGCTCACCGCTCACTTACAGACAGCGCTGGTATTATGGGTTTTTACAACCCAGACAAGAAGTGAGCGTTGAGCAAAATTTTGCTCCTAAGTTTTATTTAATGATTTCTTTTTTAAGTAGACCTCTGACTGATGACTCATTGTTTTTTATTTTTAGGTGTGTATAATCATTCTGATATTTACCCCACTCACTGATGGTTTACACCCTAAAACACTAGACATGTGCACAGCGTAAAAATTTGTTTCGGTTCGTTTTGGACCGATTTATATTTTTTGAATTTCGTTTTGAATTCGGATACATTTAAATGAATTGGTTTCGGATTCATTCGGATTGAATGAATTTGGATGTATTCATTTCAGATTTGATTCGTAAATTTGGCAGTTTGGTATGTGTTATGTTGATTCAGATGGTTCCAAGTTACACAAACAGAATTATTTCACTGTTCTATATCACTAAGTCTTACTAAATTAAATTTTTATACTGAATTGTGATTAGTCCATGGCTATTTGATGTAACGAATAAATCTGAACTAATTCTGATTTATTCATTACAAATGCATTCGGATTAGTTTAGTTTTGTTTGCTAGGGTAATTTCGCAAATTCTAATTGATTCGAATTGATTCGAATCGATTTGAATCTCCGAATTTGGCGAATTCGTCTGAATGCTAAAGGGGTTCAAAGGGATTGCAAAGGAAGGAAGGAGAGGGTAGGTTATCATGTATTGTTCCAGATTACCATTGGCACGCTATTTAGCACTTTGGCTCGCATGCAAACTTCGCCAGAAGTAAACATTTAATATGCACGGGTTAATGTGTGTATTACAAGTTGAAAGTAAAATGTTTGTCTGAGCAAAAGCCAACGCGCGCTGTCTTCAGGACTTTAAATATTGTGAAAAAGTTAACTTCTTCTACCCATAGGGGTAGATTTATCATACCCCGGATGGACATGATTTGCTATTGCGAATCATGTCCGCCTGTCATCGCCAAATGCAGACAGCATACGATGTCGGCATTTAACATTGGTTAAGCATTTCTGGTGAAATGCTTGTACAGTGCCGCCCCCAGTACTTTTGCGGCCAATCAGCCGCTAGCAGGGGTGTCAGATATGATCAGGATGATTGCAGTCTGCCACCTCAGATGTGGCGGACGAGTTAAGGAGCAGCGGTCTTACGACCGCTACTTCTTAACTTAAGTTAGGCCGGTAGGAGTTTGGTGCGGGTTAAATGGTCTGTGCACAGCCCGGAGGGGCCTGACAGTGAACAGGTGGTGATCCAGGGATGGCAGAGGCAGGACCAGGGAGATGACCTGGAAAGGCCTGAGGAAGTAGGGGATGTGGGAGGGGCAGGCCTTAGGTCTCCAGTGTCATCCATTCCTGAAAGGGGTAGCGTTGTAGGGATAGGGCATCAGGTGATTGGTGGAGGATGTAGGTCAGGGGGTGGTGTATTATGGCAGTCTGGTAGTCAGCTCGGCCAAAGGGGGTCCACCTTCAGTATATGTTGATGGCAGGGAGAGGCCAATCCTGGTTCCCCGGGGAGGGTTTGATGCCTGGGAGGACATATAGGATATGACCCTTTGCTTTGATTCCTCAGGGGATGAAGTGGTTCCTCCTACCCCTACTCAGGGTAGACCACAGGGTCATACAAGAGTTGAGTTGGTTGCTATGGAAGGTCTTCATGCATGTGGGGACCGGTTGGGGGCTTCGAGTGGGGATGGCCCTGGGCATGCACATGGTGGGAGGGATGTTGATCTTGCCTCTTCACTCATGGGCATTTGTGTTTAAGATGTGAGGGGAGAGGAGTCATGGCCTGGAAATTCTTCCAGCCTGCATACTACTAGAGGTGACAATCATACAAGAGACTCTTGTGGCCTGCAGAATTCCTAGACCGAGTCAATCAGGCTGTACATGGAAGACGGCATTCTGAGTGAGAAACGTGCTGATGGGGTGGACTTGAGGTCATCGGTGAGTATAGCCAGGGGCCTCGATCACGGCCAGCAGTGCAAAGGGGGCAGGGGACATATTTAATATGCCTAGGGGAGCTACTGGTAATTCTAGATGGCCGACATGGACTGGAGAGTGTGGATTGGCAGCTAGAAGTAGGCAACATAGAATATATGGGGCTGAAGATGTTGGGCCCGGGTGGAGCAGGTGCTACGGTGCCGAAGAGGGGTAGGGGAGGGGCTACGGCTGGCTTGTTTGGCCTTTCCACTGTACAGATGGATGCTGGGATGTTGGCGCCAATGGTGAGCATGTCACATGTTCCTTTATTACTGGATCCTATGCAGTGGCCGGATCAACAGGTGATGGCTACAGAACCAAGCGGTAGCAGCTTTCAGATAAAACAGTATGCAATGGCTGGGACCAACCTGGGTCGGCCCATGTGGGATACAGATGCATGGACAGGTGCGTGTGGATCTGATGTGGTGAGTCAAGGGGCCAAGGGGGTGTGAATATGTGTGTGGGGGATTATGTTTCGGGAACGATAGTGACTGGGTTGACCTATTGGCCAAGATTGATAGAGCTGGGTCGCTGGGGATCAAGGCAGTTGCCAGTGCATGGGTGCCTCCTGAGGTGTCTGTGGGAGGTGCTAGCCCTGCGGGGGTGACTTTGGTGGGTCAGGGAGTTGCTCTGGTGAGTGTACCTGGGGGAAAGAGCAGTACGGTTCTGGCCACTGCCACTGATGGTGGCACGGTCAAGACAGCAGGGGGGCCTGAGCTTAAGATAGTGGACACCACCTTATCGCGGTCCTGTCTTTGCTCCGTTTGCCCTTTGGGCATGCATCTGACTATGGAAATAATGGAAAATATATGTGAGAGGGAGTTCATAGAATTGATTTACCTTTTGCCTTTGGATCAATCTTTTGAAATCCCTGAGGATATCAAAAAGGATTCAGCAAAAAAAGAGCAGGAGTGGAAGAAGCACTACAGACAGTTACCAAAAATTTTCACCGACTAGTTCCAGGCTTTGTCCTCTACGCCAGTGTGATTACTGGAAAGATCCCTGACCATGGTGTGGCGCTCTTCTGCTATCTAGATGAGATTGCGGCTGTGCAGAGGACGTATGGATGGATTGCCTGCTGGACCTATGATGAACAGTTTCGGCAACGCCTATCTGTTAAGCCAGAGATGCAGTGGGACAATAGGGATCTAGGCCTTTGGCTCAAGATTATGACCCCGCTTCGGTCTGCGCAGCCCTTTCAGTAAGGGGCTGGCGGTCAACTGCAAGGGGGACTGTCGGTACCAATCAAAAAAGGATTCTATTTTGCAATTAATGAGAAAGTGTGCAAATAGGGTTCCTCCTGCAAGTTTAGACTTGAGTGCTCGGGTGTTGTGGCGCACATTCCTTCTCTTAGTGCTTCCTTAAAGGTGAGGCGGAAGGGATCTCTGAGCTGCCTGAGAAAGGGGGCAACCCCAGTAAGGGTAAGTGTGATGGAATGGTGTGCTAAAAGGAGAGGGTGTAAGAACAAGGAAGTGCTATTGTGGTATGGGTTCGAGTTTAGGTTTAGAATTCTATCTACTGGGGGTGTGGTCCAATTTAAGGGTAATCTAAAATTGTCTAGGGATTGGCCCAAAGTTGGTTCAAGACATTTTTTTATAAAAAGGTGGCATTGGGGTGCATGGCGGGTCCTTTCTGGGAACCTCCTATTTTTCATTTGCATATTTCACCACTTGGGGTGGTCCCTAAGAAGGATCCTGGAAAGTTCAGGATGATCCACCATCTGTCTTTCTCTAAAGGGGGTTCAGTGAATGGCGGTATCCTAAAGAGCTTGCATCAGTAATCTTATACATCTTTTGATTTGTCAGTAAAACTGGTTGTTGCCGGTTCAACCCACGTCACACTATTTGCTGGGCTGTTACTTCAATGCTGCCTATTACATAGACCTCTGCCTTCCCATGGGGTGTTCTATCTCTTGCTCTCTGTTTGACTGTTTTAGCACGTTCCTAGAATGGGTGGTTTGGGTCCAGTCAGGTTATTCATCGGTGGTCCACTACCTCAATGATTTTTTTTTTTTGGCCTGGCTGGATCAGAGGTATGTGTTAATTTGTTGGACGTTTGTTATCAAGTGGCAAGGGAACTTGGTGTCCCCATAGCCCAGGAAAAATCGGAGGGCCTGGTGATGGTCCTTAATTTTCTGGGTATTACATTGACTCAGAGAACATGGAGGTTAGGCTGGCCTTTGACAAGATTGCTGATATGGTGGGTATAATTCAACGTTTTCTTAGCGTTGCGAGATGGAGATTTTAAGCTTGCGCATGCGATATGGAGATTTTAAGCTCCATACCGGACACAAAACAAGCACAGTGTTTGACGTGCTTGCACAAGCTTTCCCCATAGACATCAATGGGGAAGCCCAACACCTGCGATTGCGGAAACAAAAGCTCCATAACGCAGCCCCATTGATGTCTATGGGGGAAAAAAAAAGACAGTTTAAACCTAACACCCTATTATTATTATTATTATCGGTTATTTGTAGAGCGCCAACAGATTCTGCAGCAATAATTGGTTAATGAGTACAGCACCTATTAATACCTTTTAGTGAATGTCTGTTCTGTTTGATGCCCGTGGAGAAAGGGTTACTGCCACCCTCACAACAATGTAGAAGAATAGTATCCACAGCACCAGTTTAGATAAAAGAAAAAACCTTTATTTTCACATTACATGCGACGTTTCGGCCTTCATAGCCTTAATCATGCATAAAACATTTCAGCCTCTATCCACACTATATAGGCTACTCAATTAAAACATTAATTACAAAGAGATTTGACAAAATGTTTAACACAGTGCAATTACTCCCTCTAGTGTTTATCATATTTTACTACATCATGTAAAACTTAACTCTTAAGTTACCAAAATACACTGTCTAGAGGAGTATCCACTGAATGCACAAGTGCCATTAAAAACAAGAAAATATAGGAACAAGTCTTATTACAATCTTATATGTCTGTAGATAAACCACTAGAGTATATTACTAACACCTTTTACCAATCTTACTGTGTAATTTTACCTATGTGTTTAAGAAAACAAGAATATGAACAAAAAACTGACTATTTGATTTTTAAATTTTTTAAATCCAATAGTCAGTTTTTTGTTCATATTCTTGTTTTCTTAAACACATAGGTAAAATTACACAGTAAGATTGGTAAAAGGTGTTAGTAATATACTCTAGTGGTTTATCTACAGACATATAAGATTGTAATAAGACTTGTTCCTATATTTCCTTGTTTTTAATGGCACTTGTGCATTCAGTGGATACTCCTCTAGACAGTGTATTTTGGTAACTTAAGAGTTAAGTTTTACATGATGTAGTAAAATATGATAAACACTAGGGGGAGTAATTGCACTGTGTTAAACATTTTGTCAAATCTCTTTGTAATTAATGTTTTAATTGAGTAGCCTATATAGTGTGGATAGAGGCTGAAATGTTTTATGCATGATTAAGGCTATGAAGGCCGAAACGTCGCATGTAATGTGAAAATAAAGGATTTTTCTTTTATCTAAACTGGTGCTGTGAACAGATTCTGCAGCGCTAACCTAACATAAACCCTGAGTCTAAACACCCCTAATCTGCTGCTCCTGACATCGCTGACGCCTGCCTACAGTTATTAACCCCTAATCTGCCTCTCCAGATAATGCTGCCCCCTAAATAAAGTTATTAACCCCTAAACCTCTGGCCTCCCACATCACTACCACTAAATAAAACTATTAATCCCAAAACTGCTAGCCCCCCAAATCTCAACAACCTAAATTAAACTATTAACCCCTAACCCTAACGTAACCCTAACCCTAGAGTAACCCTAACCCTAACACCCCCTAACTTTAACATAATTAAAATAGATCTAAATTAAACTTACAATTATTAACTAAATAAACCTATCAACCCCTAAACCGCCAGCTCCCGACACCGCAACAACCTAAATTAAACTATATTAACCCCTAACTCTAACGTAACCCTAACCCTGAACCTAACCCTAACACCCCCTAACTTTAACATAATGAAATTAGATCTATAAATTAAAGTTACTCTTATTAACTAAATAATACCTATTTAAAACTAAATGCATACTTACCTGTAAAATAAAACCTAAACTAACTACAATATAACTTCATCAAGCCGTCAACCGCAAATACGCTGGAATTACGCAGCGTAATTGTTGCGAGCTTGATCCGACCTAGTTATCAAAGCCTACAGACCGGCAAAAGTTGACATTTGTGACGTAACATATGATCCGCCGGTCTCAATCCGACGCAGATCGATGATTACGTCATTACAGATGTTCCTGAAACACATTAAGCTCTATTTGACACTTTTTCAAAGTTATCAAATAGTTAACAGGTACGTTCACGGCTATTCCGACGCATCGTACCTGGTTTTCAATCCAACCGCCACCCTGAAGGCCACGAATGCCAGGAATCAATGGGAGTCTGAAAGCAGCGAAAGGTTATGTTCGATGCTGCCAGATATCCCATTGATTTCTATGGTAGAAAACAAGTAACGTTTACACCTAACACCCTAACATAAGCCCCGAGTCTAAACACCCCTAATCTGCTGCCCCGACATCACCACCACTAAATAAAATTTATTAACCCCTATTCCGCCGCACCTAGACCCCACTGCCACTAAATAAGCATATTAACCCCTAAACCTCTGGCCTCCCACATCACTATCACTAACTAAACCTGTAAATGAGAAATAAGAACCTGCAAAGGGATCTTAAAGGGGCACAACTAAAGAGTGATAAATAAAGTCCAATGTTACTATGCTAATAGCGTTACCAGTTCCAAAAGAATCATTCAAAAAGATAATTCAAAAGGTAGGTGTGATGGTCTGTGTGATTGATTAGGTGGGTTTGAGGCAGCTCCGCTTGGGCCTGGTGTGTTAGGCAATCTGCAGAAATGGTAGAAAGAGAAGAGGGCACCTCATAGTGTATTTCATACCAGATAGGTATGTAAGCACATAAACAGTGTTAGGCTTACCAGATAGAGTTGCACCGTCCTGTGACTGGTGCTTGCAGGCAGGCTAGCACTCTACAGCAACTAGTACACTGTTTAGGGATTCCAAGTGATACTTCAGAGGGGAGTTTGGTATGCTGCTGTTTTCACCAATGAACCAAAGGGGATTTCCAAATCAAAATCGTGATAAAAGATCTTTTATCACCATTTCGATTTGGAAATCCCCTTTGATTGGAACAGCAAATAGGATGAGAGCTGCTCAAATCCTATTGGGTGATTGGAACCTTTCAGCCAATAGGAATGCAAGGGATACCATCTTGGATGACGTCACTTGCATTCAAGTTCCAGTATACGGTGGCAACCGTATTGAAGAGGAGCTCCGTGCCGGATGTCTTCCGGATGGACCCGCTCCGCGCCAAATGGATGAAGATAGAAGATGCCGTCTGGATGAAGACTTCAATGGTTGGATGAAGATGGAAGAGGCCGTCCGGATGAAGACTTCTTGCCGTCCGGATGAAGACTTCTTGCTGGGTCTGGGCAGGTAAAAGAGCTAAATGCCCTTTTAAGGGCAATGCCCATACAAATGCCCTTTTCAGGGCAATGGGGAGCTTAGGTTATTTTAGATAGGGTTTTTATTTTGGGGGGTTGGTTGGTTGGGCGGTGGGTTTTACTGTTGGGGGGTGTTTGTATATTTTTTTTACAGGTAAAAGAGCTGATTTCTTTGGGGCAATGCCCCACAAAAGGCCCTTTTAAGGGCCATTGGTAGTTTATTGTAGGCTAGGTTTTTTTTTATTTTGGGGGGGCATTTTTATTTAAATAGGGCTATTAGATGAGGTGTAATTCTTTTTTATTTTTTATAATGTGTTTTTAACGTAATTATAACGTAATTTAGTGTTTTTTTATTTTTTGTAACAGCGTTTTTTTTTTATTGTAATTTAGCAATGTTTAATAAGGGTTAAATAGTATATTTAAATAATTTGAGTAGGGTTAGGATTTTTTTATATGTAGTTTAATTTAAGTGTAGTATAATAGTTAGGGTAGGTTAATTCAAAGTTTAAAATTAGTTTATTTTAATTCTACAGGTAAGTTTAAATTTATTTTAAGATAGAGATGTTGTAATTTTAGTTTAAAGTTAGCGGGTTGTTAGGTTTAGGGGTTAATAGCTTAATTTAGTTAATGGCGATGTGGGGGGCTGGCAGTTTAGGGGTTAATAGGTTTAGCTAGTGGTAGTGATGTGGGAGGCCAGAGGTTTAGGGGTTAATACGTTTATTTAGTTGCGGAGGGGTCCGGGAGTGGCGGGATAGGGGTTAGTACTTTTATTTAGGTTGCTGTGGGGTCTGGGAGCAGCAGGATAGGGGTTAATAACTTTATTTAGGTTGCGGCAGGGTCTGGGAGCGGCGGGATAGGGGTTAATAACTTTATTTAGTGGTGGCAGGGTCCGGGAGCGGCGGGATAGGGCTTAATAAATGTATTTAGTTGCAGAGGGGTCCGGGAGCAGAGGGATAGGGGTTAAACATTTTAGTATAGTGGCGGCGTTTAGTGACAGGATATAAACAAAGTTGGTAAAAAGCTGAATAGACGCGAGATCGATGACTGTTAGTTAACAACAGTCCGATGCTCATCGCCCCGTACTTGGTGCGTGTGTTTTTGCCGGCTTTTTTTATAAATATGGAGAGCGTATTCAGGTCCGCGGCCGCGATGTTAGGCAATGTTAGGCGAGCGTATTTGTTCCGGCGAATGCAGCATAGTTGAGGCTTTGATAAATATCCCCAATTGCCTCCACACCACAAGTTTCTCATCTTGTTACGATCATGGTGCATTTGCAGGCTGTGGAGCACGAGGTTGCAAGTGCCCCAGATAAGGTGTCACTCTACAGGGACATCAGGATATTCTTAACCCATGGTTAGTAGGGGGGGTTCTTTTTTTCCAGCACTATACCATTTCCTTTAAGCTTTGTTCTCTACCCCCTCCCCTTCTTTTTCAATTTGTCTTTTACATTTTATTGTTTTTTATGTTTCTTTTTCCTTTTAAATCTGTTTATATTACTTATGAACACTTCACCTTGCTCCATATTTATTCTACAAAAGCTAAAGGAGTCATTGGTTTTACAGCAATACTTTGGTAATATACGCACAAATGCTGCTTGTTAAATAAGCGTATTAACCTCAACTGTTTCTGTGGTTTATTATTGTTGCTTAGTGCTATATTGGTTGATGAATGTGTATGTATTACTGTTCTTATGAGTAATATATACTGTACCATATTTTAAAGCTTTAGATTTTTTCAATATTAGTTAACATTGTAGTAAACTATACTATTAAAAAAATTGAAAACAAATTACATTAAAACAAAGTGACAGATAAAAAGTCACTCAGTTAGTGTACATCACAATATAAAAGTCACCAATATATCCTCACTATAGAAGATTGTAATATACTCTTCAAAATATAAATATCTGTAAGTAGTTGCCTAGTGTGCTTTATTAAAATTTGCCTTTATGTTTATCCTGTAAAAGCTATATCTACTTGATTTCCACGTTATCATGTAATTATGCTTTACTTGTCTTGGTCTTCACTAATTGGAAAGTGTTTTAAATATGCTTCGATCTCCTTGGAAACCAAACGAATATAAGCAATTATCACCTTTTGTTTCTGATCTCTCTGATTATATATTGTAAACTAAGTTTACTTTCTGAAACTTACAGTACTTGGAAAAATGGTTGAAAACTGATGACAGAAAAATTGTGAGACCAGCAGTTCTTAAAGTAAGTCAACTAAAGAAACACAAATGTAAATAGGCCCCATATTGTGAGGATTTGTAAGCACACAATAGGATAACTCAAATTTATTTGCTACTGTATTTGAAGAACACTTATCAGCTTTGAATGTTAAACCTGCTTTTCTAAAATAAATTCAGCTTGTGTAGTTTTTTCCAGGGGGTCCATTTATCATTGTGCGGATGGACATGATCCGCTATAGCGAACCATGTCCGCCGCACATCGATAAATGCAATGCCCCCCCTGCAGATTTGCGGCTAAAAGGGGGTGTCAATCAACCCGATCATATTGGATCGGGTTGTTTTTCGGCGATGTCTGTCCACCGCCTCAGAGCAGGCGGACAGGTTCCTGAAGGATTGTGTCATGATCCAGCCTAGAATTGAACCTGGGACCTGTCTCTATTTCTGTTGCTGTTCCTCCCCAGCCTGTTGTGTTACCACTTTGCCACCAGATGGCTTGAGCACAAGCTAATAATATTGGCTTTTCTGTTTGCTGCAACTTTGGCTCTCTGGCTTTACCTGCTTACTAGCTGAAACAAATCAGATAATCAGCAGCCTGCTATATCTGGGAAGTTTGCTGGCAGTTCTGGGCCTTGACATTGAGTGTTATAATCTTAAAGACCCTCTGGTCCTGTTTCCTGAGTGAAATACAGATTTGTTGGATTTCCTGGTTCCTGATTTCTGCTTCATTTCCTGACTACTCTTCTGGATATTCCCTTGGCACTCTGTTTCATTTTTGGACTGATTTCCTGGCAATTGATCTTGCCTAATTCTCTATTTCCTAAAGACTGACTCAGGTACTTTTGCTTGCTTGTTACCTGATACTATAGAGTTCCAGTTTGCAGTCTATGCAAGTTTCCTGTTTGTTTTTACACAGTTCCAGTCTACAGCATATGCAAATATCCTGCCTGATATACAAAGCACTGCATTCCTGCCTGTTATTACACAGTTCCAGTCTACAGCATATGCAAGTATCCTGCCTGTTATACAAAGCTCTGCATTCCTGCCTGTTATTATACAGTTCCAGTCTACAGCATATGCAAGTATCCTGCCTGATATACAAAGCCCTGCATTCCTGCCTGTTATTACACAGTTCCAGTCTACAGCAAATGCAAGTATCCTGCCTGTTATACAAAGCCCTGCATTCCTGCCTGTTATTACACAGGTCTGGTCTGCAGCATATGCAAGTATCCGGTCTGTTATTAAAAAGCTGTGCATTCTAGCCTGTTATTACACAGTTCCAATCTACCGCATATGCAAGTATCCTGCCTGTTATTACAAAGATCTGTATTCCTGCCTAATACTACAGCCTATAGACATTGTCTTATCTAATTGCATATCTCTGCATTGCTAATTATCCTATAAATAAAACCATCACCTCTTATTTCCTAAAACCTTGTACCTGTTTAATTATGCCAAAAAGGAAAGACACACGCAGACAAAACACAACTTTAACCCCAGAACCTGACACCTCTGCACAACAGTCCCCAACTCCTAAACCTGCTCCCTTGCAGAGTATGACAGAATGTCAAGGCCTTAAATCGGAGCTTGCAAAGGTGATCCATTCTTTGACTGAAGTGTCAGAGAGAATTTTGTCTGTGGACTCTCATCTACTACAACTTAACCAAATTCTAAAATCCCTTCCAGATGCATTGAAGTCACTTATCCAAGATTTCACTGCAGGATTCCAGACTTTACAGGATAGCCTGAAAGACTTTATCAATAAAAAAAATTCTGGGTTGGGCACTCCTACTCCTGTGTCCACTACCCCAAAGGCTTTATCCTTATCAATCCAAAGGAGGATATCAACCCCTCTTACCACTCATGAAATGGTCAGAAGGAGAACTAATGGCTTATGTTTCTATTGTGGAGCTACTAGGCATGTAATATCCTTTTGTCCAGTGAGACCTCCTAAGAAGTCTGTTCCGGGGTCTCCACCTCTAAATCCTGAGTCATCAATTGGACAGGCTACAGAGAGGAAGTCAAACTTTAATCCCACTTCGGATTCGTCTGGCGATGAGCTCTGCATGGGTTCTATTTTACATCCCCTATTTGAACAGCCTAGGACTGCACCTTCCAAAGACTCTGATTTCTGTGAAGTACTAACATGTTATCCACAGTATCCTATACTACAAATCCAGAGATTTGCCTACCAAATGCAGCTACATTCTCATCTTTGTGCATTTCAGAAGAAATGTCTAACTATTCAACCATTGAAGATGATGCTGATTCTGACACTGAAGGGACAGTGCTTCAAACTGCTGTTAGGTCAAAAGGTCCTTTACCTTCTGTTTCTCAGACCCACCTCTTCAGAACCTACAAGCCTAGAACTGCCCAAAAAAAAAAAAAAAAAGATCAGTCATGTTGTGGGACAGCATATGCAAATATCCTGCCTGATATACAAAGCTCTGCATTCCAGCCTGTTATTACACAGTTCCAGTCTACAGCATATGCAAGTATCCTGCCTGATTTACAAAGCGCTGCATTGCAGCCTGTTATTACCCAGTTCCAATCTACAGCATATGCAAGTATCCTGTCTGTTATTACAAAGATCTGTATTCCTGCCTAATACTACAGCCTATAGACATTGTCTTATCTAATTGCATATCTCTGCATTGCTAATTATCCTATAAATAAAACCATCACCTTTTATTTCCTAAAACCTTGTACCTGTTTAATTATGCCAAAAAGGAAAGACACACGCAGACAAAACACAACTTTAACCCCAGAACCTGACACCTCTGCACAACAGTCCCCAACTCCTGAAACTGCTCCCTTGCAGAGTATGACAGCTCGCCAGAAACACAGGGCATCAAGCTCCGTTCTGAGCTGGATAAATAGACCCCCAGGAGTGTATTTTATATTAATTATAGAGGCTTTTTCTAAGCTGGAAAAATGTATTGTCATTTTTTATTTTTTTAAAGTCACGTAAGCAAATAGTTATTTCAGGCAAATAGCTTTTTAGTATTGTTTTAGCTTTAAAAAACATTTGCCTAATTAATAGTCAGACAAATAGTTTTCAGAAATTCAAATTATCTGTTCATGTTGTTTCAGCTTTCCAAGCTATTGCACTCTGGAAAAGTGGCCCCTGCTCACCATTATGCCCCCAGATACAACAGGAATGTGTCCCCTGCACGCCAATAGGCACCCAGGTACAACAGAAATATGTCCCCTGCACGCCAATAGGCACCCAGGTACAACCGGAATGTGTGCCCTGCACGCCAATAGGCACCCAGGTACAACAGAAATATGTCCCCTGCACGCCAATAGGCACCCAGGTACAACAGAAATATGTCCCCTGCACGCCAATAGGCACCCAGGTACAACAGAAATATGTCCCCTGCATGCCAATAGGCACCCAGGTACAACAGAAATATGTCCCCTGCATGCCAATAGGCACCCAGGTACAACAGAAATATGTCCCCTGCATGCCAATAGGCACCCAGGTACAACAGAAATATGTCCCCTGCATGCCAATAGGCACCCAGGTACAACAGAAATATGTCCCCTGCATGCCAATAGGCACCCAGGAAATTAACCCCTGCTAACCAATAGGTGCTTTACACCCTGGGAAAATGACCCCTACTCAACTAATAGGAGCACAGGCACCCTGAGAAAGTTGTCCCCGCTTACTAATAGGCTTCCAGTCTGACATTCCAGGAAAGTGGCACCACAGAAAAGTGATCCCTGTCTATCAAAAGACACACACAAAGTTGCCCCTGCTAGTCAAAAGGAGCCCAGGCACCCCAGGAAAGTGGCCCCTTTAAAACTAACCAAGTAAACAAAGCAAAATTGATTATAAAAGTAAATTAGAAAGTTGTTTAAAATGAAATGCCCTATCTGAATCATGAAAGTTTAAATAAGTGTTTTTAAGCAGTCTAGTCCAAAATAAAATTTCATGATTCAGAGAGGGCATGTCATTTTAAACAACTTTCCAATTTACTTTTATCACTAATTTTGCTTTATTCTCTTGGTATTCTTAGTTGAAAGCTAAACCTAGATAGACTCATATGCTGATTTTTTAGACCTTGAAGGCCGCCTCTTATCTGAAAGCATTTTGACAGGTCCTGGCACCCTGGGCAGCTGTCTGGTTGGACCAACACTCCAAACAACCCTGGCAGACGGCCCCTCATTTGAATGAGGAGTAATAGTGATCACCTGATAAAACTAGGTGCATATGGAAAATCAATAAGGGCCAAGTTATGAGCGGCGCGCAAGCCACTACACGCAAGCAATAAGCAATATCGGGTTTATCACTGCCGTTTGCGTGCATCAGATGTAGGGCTAGTGTCATGAGATGCAGGACATATGCAGGACACAGCAATGATGGTACAACTCTATTTTATTACAGAGCATAGCAATACACATCCAGACAGGTTGATTGTACTAAACTAACTGCGACACAGACACCGGACCTAAGCCCCGCCCACCAGCTAGTGACATCACATCCTGCTATCATCACATCTTCCCCTTTTTCAAAGGCAAAGCATACATTCACATATATTAAACAACAAGGTACACCAACAGGGTATACACAACATTTTGTTTTAGAACATTATAAAAAAAACAGATAGATTAGAAAACATGAACAAACAAATTACATCCTGACTTGGACATCGGGGTAGACTACCCTAGTCCACAGTGACCATGGGATTATTCTGCCCATACTTCCGGTCACTGTTCTAGCTAAAGTCAGTCCCTGTATCGGGCCGGAAGCCTCACCACTCTTCCGCTTGATGTAACTTTGCATGAATTGTCCTCTGATACAGAAGATGGTGAACAAGAGTCTGCTGGAGGCAAAGATATATCCCCGCTATGATCTTGCTGAGGGGAAGGCACCTCTCTTAGAACAGGAGATCCCACCGGCGGTGGTACTGAGGTATCCGGTTCCAGACTCTCAGGTACAGGCTGAAGATGTCTTCGGTTACGGCGTGTAACCGTCCCTCCCTCTGTAAGGACTGTGTAAGACCTTGGTTCTGGAGAGCGGCCCACTACCGTAGCAGGCGTCTTCCATTTCTTCTCATCATCCAGTTTAATTCTGACACTTTGGCCCGCTTTCAGTTCCTGTAAAGGCCTGACAGAATGTCTCCTGTCGTAGAAGAAACGATAACCCTTTTTGGCCTCTTCATCCCTCCTAAGGACTTCGTCCCGAGGAACAGGGCCAGGCGGCTTGAAGACACCCACTGAGGGTAAAGTGGTGCGAATCTGGCGTCCTAGCATCAGCTGTGCCGGGCTAAACCCGGTGGCTTGAATGGGCGTCGCCCTGTATGACAAGAGGGCTAGGTACGGTTCAGATTGCTTTAGGATGAATTTTGTTGTTTGAACTGCCCTTTCAGCCATTCCGTTGGCCTGCGGATAATGTGGACTTGACGTGGAATGTACAAAATCATATTCCCTGCTGAAGGCACTGAACTCTGTAGAAGCGAACTGCATGCCATTATCACTCACCAGCTCCATTGGAATGCCCCAGCGGGCGAACAAGCTCTTCAGGCGAATGATAACGGCCTGACTTGTGATATCATTCAGGGGTGCTATTTCCAAATACCTGGAATAGTAGTCGATAACAACAAGAAACTTTTTCCCGTGCAGTTCGCACAAATCAGCAGCTATTTTCTGCCACGGCCCCGCAGGCAGCGGAGTAGACATTAAGGGCTCCCTTCTCTGAGTAGGCCGGCGTTCCCGGCAAAAGGCACATTTAGACACGTGATTTGCAATGTCGGAGCTGATCCCAGGCCACCACACAGCTGTAGCTGCTCTTTCTCTGCACTTTGTAATGCCTAAGTGGCCATCATGAATCCTGTTTAACATCTCCTTCCTCATGCTGACAGGAATTACAATACGGTCTTGGAACAGCACCAACCCCTCCAGCTCCGTGAGCTGCGACCTCTCTGGCTGGTAAGCATTTAAAGACATCCAGGCTGCCCGGCTCTCGGGCCAGCCATCTCTTATGTACCTTATAACTTCTTGCAGATCTGTGTCCAAATATGTCTCTTTCTTTATCTCTTCCAGTTTCCTTGAAGAAATGGACTTAGAGGCCAGAACTGAATCAACATACACTTTTACATCCGATTCTGTAGAGGATTCTTCAGCAGCAGCCAGCGGGAGCCTGGACAGTGTATCTGCCACAACCAGCTGCTTCCCCGGCACATGCACTGCCTGAACATTGAACCTGAGCAGTCTCATTAAAAGTCTCTGGCATCTCAAGGGTGTTTTGTCGATGTCATAAGAATTGATAAGAGGGACTAGCGGTTTGTGGTCAGTTTCCAGACTAAATTTCTCCAAACCCACTAGATAACGCTGAAAGCGCTCACAGGCCCAAACTGCAGCCAGGCACTCTTTCTCAATTTGAGCGTATTTTGACTCCGCAGCCGTCAGTGTGCGGGAACAGTAGGCGATGGGCTGTAGTTTGTTGTCATTCAGCTGCAGGAGTGCAGCCCCCAACCCATAACTGCTTGCATCAGCACTAACCACAGTCTTTTTTGAAGGGTCGTAGAACCCCAGCACTGGGGCAGACCCCAGCAGGGACTTAGCATGCAGGAACGCTTTTTCTTGTGAGGGTCCCCAGACCCAGGCAACATCTTTCTTCATAGAGTATAAAAGAGAATTAACTTGTACTTCACCACTCTCCTTGTTCAGTTTGGATGCAATCCTGAAGCGCTGAAACCGCTGACGCCATGTGGGCCAAGCTGCAGGCTGAGAAAAGTCAAAAGGCTCAGGTGGGGTAAACTTTGACATCGTCATCATCAGAAACAGAAGCGTAGTCCAGAACTTCTGACACCATGTCATGAGATGCAGGACATATGCAGGACACAGCAATGATGGTACAACTCTATTTTATTACAGAGCATAGCAATACACATCCAGACAGGTTGATTGTACTAAACTAACTGCGACACAGACACCGGACCTAAGCCCCGCCCACCAGCTAGTGACATCACATCCTGCTATCATCACAGCTAGTATTACAAGTTGAACGTGAACACGATCACTTGAGCGTAATTAAATTTAATGCGCATCGGGATAGCAAAACCTCAGAGCTCTGGTTAACTGTTTCACAAAACAAAAAAGTGGCACAAAGCAAATAAAAAATATATGTAAAAGTATAGTTACTCTCATAATAATACTCATAATACTATCTAATACAATTATTATATAAACATATGTCACAAAAAAAGTTATAAAGGCTCAAAGATATGAGGTCTCAAGTGTAAGAAAAGAAAAAAGAAGGCAAAGGACTTTAACAGATATACGTACATATACATGTCTAAATATGTATGTGTGTATATATATATATATATATATATATATATATATATATGTGTGTGTGTGTGTGTGTGTATATATATATATGTGTGTATATATATATATATATATGTGTGTGTGTGTGTGTATATATATATGTGTGTGTGTGTGTGTATATATATATATCTATATATATATATATGTGTGTGTGTGTGTATATATATATATCTATATATATATATATATGTGTGTGTGTGTGTATATATATATATATATATATATATATATGTGTGTGTGTGTGTATATATATATATATATATATATGAGAGGAAGAAAGGGGGGTCACCAGCGCTACAACTAATATAGGAGAATTAACTAGTATGTTATAGATTGTATATAAAA
>NC_069500.1:1398980583-1398985583 GCF_027579735.1 Bombina bombina
TTTATATCCAAAAAGGATATTTCTTCCTTACTAAACTGTAGGGTAAGTGAGATATTACTCTTGTTCTTATTTAGAGAATTCACAAATTCTTTCAAGGTCTGCTCTGAGCCTTCCCAGACTAGGAAGACATCATCCACATATCGTAGCCATATGTGGATGTTCTCGTCGAAAAGGGGATTCTGGTACACTTCTTCCATTTCCCAGATGCCTAGATGGAGACACGCATAAGTGGGAGCACATGTTGCTCCCATAGCTGTGCCCTGTTGCTGGGAATATATCTTATTGTCAAACATAAATATGTTATTTGTAAGTGTGAATTTTAGCAGTTCAATCGCGAAGTCAGTATGTTGTACAGCACTCATACCTCTCGTCGATAGGAAATGCTTACATGCCCTAAGTCCTACTTCGTGTGGGATTGATGAATATAGTCCCTCCACGTCTAGGGTGACAAGGATGGCATTTTCGGGGAGCACCAACCTGTCAATCTTACGTAGGAAATCCGAGGTATCCATGATGTATGATGGAAGGGTGATGAGGTAGGGTCTAAGAAAGGAGTCCACGTAGTTGCCCAGATTTTCAGTAAGGCTGCCTATGCCAGCCACAATCGGTCTACCTGGAGGATGGTTGGCATTTTTGTGGATCTTAGGGATGCAGTAAAATACAGGCATCACCGGATGTTCTGGATATAGGTACTTAAATTCTGTGGAGGTTATAATATCCTTGCTTTTTGCTTCTTTCAAAATATTGAAAAGTGCAAATTGTAATGCAGGGATCGGGTTAAACGTTAAACTCTTGTAGAATGTTTTATCCAAGAGTTGACGTTTAACCTCCAAAGTATACATGTTTTCGTCCCAGAGAACCAAATTCCCACCCTTATCCGCGGGTTTTATTACAAAGCCCTTGGCATTCATTAGCTGGTTAAGTGCCTTTCTTTCAGATTTTGTTAGATTGTCATTGACCAATCCAGTGAAGGGTAGTCCTAGGATTTGTTTTTCAACTTCTCTGACGAAAATGTTCACAGCTGGTACCATGGATAGCTGTGGCATGTATTTGGATTTTGCCTTAAAATTAGAGTGAAACCTCTCATACTGGATGGAGTCTTCCATCTGTGAGGGGACATATTGGCTGCCTTCACTATCTGCCAAAAGACTCTGAAGGTTCAATATGCTAGATGTATCTTCTCTATTTAGAGCAACATCCTCCACTAGGTGTCTACTCTTTCCTTTCATAATTTGCGATAGTACAACCCGACGTGCAAATAGGTGTAGGTCTTTAATAAACTTAAACTTATTAAGTGAATTAGTAGGACAAAAGGTCAATCCTTTTTTTAAAACCTCTATATGTATGAGATTCAATTTGAAGGAGGATAGATTGATTATCTGAAGACCCTCTTCTGAATTATTCAATATCCCCTTCGACCCCCGAAACCCTCGCGATCTGCCCCGAGGGTAGTTCGTTTGGTTCTGGTCGTAACTCCGTTGCCGTCGTTGTCTGGAGGGATACCTCCTCTCTTCTAAGTGTGTACCTGCTGCTTTTCCTCCTCCTTTTTCTTCCCCCTCTCCTCCTTCTCCTAAAAAAGACTGTGAGTTCCTACGGGTAGATCTTCGGTGCTCAGATTCTATATCTGACCCATCAGTACCCGAGTCGTAGGAACTTCTTTGTGGCAGATAATTATAAACTTTTTTATTTTTATAATCATCATTGTCTCGCGAGAATTTCCTACCTTTTCTTAATTTAATATCAGTTTGTAACCTTGATATTTGTTCTTTTATCTCCTCATTTAGTTTTGCAAAGTTTGTATTACTTGAAAAAGTGTTAACCAGTTTAAGTGATTCCTCTGCCTGAGTGATGGTCTTTTCTAGTCTTTCTTTGTTACGAATGACCATTTTTTTCATCAAAATGATGGAGCAGTCTGAGAGGCTGGAATTCCAACCTTCCATAAACTCTTCACCTCCCTCGTCTTCCCTCAGATTAGTCCCAGGGTCCAATCGAAGACGTAAACCCCTCGGGATGATGTTCATTTTAATATAATTCTCAAGGCTTGATGTCTCAGCCCTAAGTTTTACTTGTTTAACAAGTTGTTTTTTATAGCTTTTAAAAGCACCATAGATGTTGACTGGTGTATTGCTACTAGTATCCTGACTCTCTTCCAAATTGGATACAGATAGTGAAGCTGTAAGTTCAGCCTCCCAATTTTCATCTGAAAATGTAAATGCCATTCTAATAGCGTCCTGTAAAGTAATATATATGCCAAAACCTCACGGTTCAAAGCCGGAGACAAGGTATCCAGAATGCCAAAAGGAACCCCAAAGTTTTACCAGGGCAATGTATGATATTCCTGGTTATTTAGCTAGGGGATCAGATGAAAATTGGGAGGCTGAACTTACAGCTTCACTATCTGTATCCAATTTGGAAGAGAGTCAGGATACTAGTAGCAATACACCAGTCAACATCTATGGTGCTTTTAAAAGCTATAAAAAACAACTTGTTAAACAAGTAAAACTTAGGGCTGAGACATCAAGCCTTGAGAATTATATTAAAATGAACATCATCCCGAGGGGTTTACGTCTTCGATTGGACCCTGGGACTAATCTGAGGGAAGACGAGGGAGGTGAAGAGTTTATGGAAGGTTGGAATTCCAGCCTCTCAGACTGCTCCATCATTTTGATGAAAAAAATGGTCATTCGTAACAAAGAAAGACTAGAAAAGACCATCACTCAGGCAGAGGAATCACTTAAACTGGTTAACACTTTTTCAAGTAATACAAACTTTGCAAAACTAAATGAGGAGATAAAAGAACAAATATCAAGGTTACAAACTGATATTAAATTAAGAAAAGGTAGGAAATTCTCGCGAGACAATGATGATTATAAAAATAAAAAAGTTTATAATTATCTGCCACAAAGAAGTTCCTACGACTCGGGTACTGATGGGTCAGATATAGAATCTGAGCACCGAAGATCTACCCGTAGGAACTCACAGTCTTTTTTAGGAGAAGGAGGAGAGGGGGAAGAAAAAGGAGGAGGAAAAGCAGCAGGTACACACTTAGAAGAGAGGAGGTATCCCTCCAGACAACGACGGCAACGGAGTTACGACCAGAACCAAACGAACTACCCTCGGGGCAGATCGCGAGGGTTTCGGGGTCGAAGGGGATATTGAATAATTCAGAAGAGGGTCTTCAGATAATCAATCTATCCTCCTTCAAATTGAATCTCATACATATAGAGGTTTTAAAAAAAGGATTGACCTTTTGTCCTACTAATTCACTTAATAAGTTTAAGTTTATTAAAGACCTACACCTATTTGCACGTCGGGTTGTACTATCGCAAATTATGAAAGGAAAGAGTAGACACCTAGTGGAGGATGTTGCTCTAAATAGAGAAGATACATCTAGCATATTGAACCTTCAGAGTCTTTTGGCAGATAGTGAAGGCAGCCAATATGTCCCCTCACAGATGGAAGACTCCATCCAGTATGAGAGGTTTCACTCTAATTTTAAGGCAAAATCCAAATACATGCCACAGCTATCCATGGTACCAGCTGTGAACATTTTCGTCAGAGAAGTTGAAAAACAAATCCTAGGACTACCCTTCACTGGATTGGTCAATGACAATCTAACAAAATCTGAAAGAAAGGCACTTAACCAGCTAATGAATGCCAAGGGCTTTGTAATAAAACCCGCGGATAAGGGTGGGAATTTGGTTCTCTGGGACGAAAACATGTATACTTTGGAGGTTAAACGTCAACTCTTGGATAAAACATTCTACAAGAGTTTAACGTTTAACCCGATCCCTGCATTACAATTTGCACTTTTCAATATTTTGAAAGAAGCAAAAAGCAAGGATATTATAACCTCCACAGAATTTAAGTACCTATATCCAGAACATCCGGTGATGCCTGTATTTTACTGCATCCCTAAGATCCACAAAAATGCCAACCATCCTCCAGGTAGACCGATTGTGGCTGGCATAGGCAGCCTTACTGAAAATCTGGGCAACTACGTGGACTCCTTTCTTAGACCCTACCTCATCACCCTTCCATCATACATCATGGATACCTCGGATTTCCTACGTAAGATTGACAGGTTGGTGCTCCCCGAAAATGCCATCCTTGTCACCCTAGACGTGGAGGGACTATATTCATCAATCCCACACGAAGTAGGACTTAGGGCATGTAAGCATTTCCTATCGACGAGAGGTATGAGTGCTGTACAACATACTGACTTCGCGATTGAACTGCTAAAATTCACACTTACAAATAACATATTTATGTTTGACAATAAGATATATTCCCAGCAACAGGGCACAGCTATGGGAGCAACATGTGCTCCCACTTATGCGTGTCTCCATCTAGGCATCTGGGAAATGGAAGAAGTGTACCAGAATCCCCTTTTCGACGAGAACATCCACATATGGCTACGATATGTGGATGATGTCTTCCTAGTCTGGGAAGGCTCAGAGCAGACCTTGAAAGAATTTGTGAATTCTCTAAATAAGAACAAGAGTAATATCTCACTTACCCTACAGTTTAGTAAGGAAGAAATATCCTTTTTGGATATAAATGTGAAGATTAAAGATGGCTGCCTGATGACAGAAAACTATCGCAAAAGCACGGCCACTAATAGCCTTCTTCACGCTTCTAGCCATCACCCAAGCCACCTAAAAAAGGGGTATTCCTAAGGGCCAATTTCTCAGGCTACGCCGTAATTGTTCCACAAAAGGGAAGTACTATCAGCATGCGGCTGAAATGGAAAAAAGGTTTTTGAATAGAGGATATTCAAAGAGGATAGTGAAACAAGCCCTAACCGGTGCGGCCCATCTGAATAGGGATAGTCTTTTGGTACCCAAAGACAAGACTGGTGAATCATCAAAAATTAGATTGGTCACTGAGTATAATTGCCATTGGACCTCATTAAAACAGATTTTGGCACACAACTGGCACACTTTGACTAGTGATGAAGCAGTATCACGTGATGTTGGGGATTTTCCAAACATCACAGC